>NC_133623.1:59247494-59339994 GCF_048593235.1 Sminthopsis crassicaudata | reverse complement strand
TATGCACAATATTGGTATGTCTGAATCAAAGAATGTGTAGCTCTAGGTGCCTCAAAACATGTCTAAGTTGGCTTCCCGAACAGTGTCCAGTGTCATTTTTGTGACATTGAATGATTTTTGTGATGTTTTTTTGGCTTGAGTCCACGTTCGCCATATGGGGGTGAATTTCTGTGACTGGAAGCATTAACCCAAACTTATCCCAAGGCTATGGCTAAAAATAGAATCCCCAGAAAAACATGTGGCCTTTTGATTCGGGCACTGAGCCAGATGTGTATGGTCAGCCCTTCACCTTCCCTATCCTTTTACCCCGGGATTAAGCAGGTCTCTATAACTTTTCTAAATACTTTCTAATCTCAATATGATTCATTTCAACAGACAGGCATCTTTGCAGCATGTTCCCATGATGGGAGGAGGTTGACTCATGTCAGTTTCTGAATAAAAATAGGGAGCGCTAATATCCACAGAGTTTTTATAGAACTCATTCCCATATTTATCACTCTGTTCTCCCCATTTCCCAGTTTAAGGCAAAGATAGGAGGTTCCTGAGTGGGCCAAGGGCAAATGTTGCTCAGAGACATCAGAGAGGTCACCGTTCTGCCTTGCTCATTATGCCAGGTGAGTTCTACCACATCTTTGCTTTGCTCCTTTGGGGGCTTTTCATACATGTTAACTCTTCAGTAATTCATGTTAGCTAATTTGAAATGATCAAGAACTTAGAGATGTTCTGGGAAATGCTATCACTGTACTGAGGGGATATGGGGGCCAAAAGAAGGGAAGTGATTTAAGTTTACACAGCTCCTGACAGAAATAGGATTCATACCCATATATCTGAATCCAAGGCCACTGCTGTTTTCCTACTCTACCACACAGAGCCCCTGATCCTCAATTTTGATGTGATAGCATTGTGAGGATCAAAGGAGATATTTGTAAAGTGCATGGAGCGTAGTATGGACTTCTTGAATGCTTTTGCCTTCCCCCAACCAATACTCATTATGGACAAATGCTGGGAGAAAGGTGAAGAGGTAGAGAGAAGAAACCAGGATCTTTGTGGCTAAAAGGCAGGGCCAGAGCCTGAGGCTGGCAACAAACAGGATTAGAATATTCTTGCCCCATTTATAATTATGTCACATTATTTGCAGGGTCATCAAGGGAATTAATGAAAAAAAATGTAAATGAAGATGGACTACTTGTGCCAGACCTGAAACTATATTATAAAGCAGCAGTCGTCAAAATTGTTTGACACTGGCTAAGAAAAATAATAGTAGTGGATCAGTGAAATAGGTTAGGTTTATAAAATACAGTATAGTCAATAACTATAATAATGTAGTGTTTGATAAAACCAAAGACTCCAGCTTCTGGGATAAAAACTCACTATTTGACAAAAATTTCTGGGAAAATTGGAAAATAGTATGGTAGAAACTAGGCATTGACCCATATCTAACACCCTGTACCAAGATGGTGATACTATAAACAAATCAGAGAACAAGGGATAATCTATCTCTTTTTAGCTAGATCTGTGGAAAAGGGAGGAATTTAGGGCCAAAAAAGAATGAGAGAACATTTTGAAATACAAAATGGTTAATTTTAATTGTATTAAATTAAAAAGGTTTTTGTTCAAATAAAAGCAATGCAGCCAAGATAAGAAGGGAAGAAGAAAACTGAGAAAAAAATTTACATCCAAGGTCCCTGAAAAAGGCCTCATTTCTAAAATATATAAATAATTAATTCAAATTTATAAGAATATAAGCCATTCCCCAATTGATAAATGGTCAAAGGATATGAACAGACAATTTTCACCTGAAGAAATCCAAGCTATTTCTAATCATATGAAAAAAATGCTCTAAATCACTATTGATTAGAGAAATACAAATTAATTAAGGTACCATTTCACACCTCCCTGATTGCTAAGATGACAGGACAGGATAATGATAAATGTTGGAGGGGATGTGGGAAAACTGGGACACTGATACATTGTTTGTGAAGTTGTGAACTGATCCAACCTTTGTGGAGAACAATTTATAACTATGCCAAAAGAGCTATCAAACTGTACACACCCTTTGATCTAGTGGTGTCTTTACTGGGTCTTTATCTCAAAGAGATCATAAAAGAGGGAAAGGGATCCCCATTCGCAAAAATGTAATAGCTCTTTTTGTGGTAGCAAAGAATTGGAAAATGAGTAGATGCTTATCAATTGGGGAATGACTGAACAACTTGTAGTATATGAAAATAATGCAATATTATTGTTCCATAAGAAATGATCGACAAGATGATTTTAGAAAGGCCTGGAGACACTTATATAAAATGATGGTAAGTAAAGTGAATGGAACCAAGAGAACATTGTGACAGCAACAAGCAGATTATGTGATGATCAGCTATGATGGACTTGGCTCTTTTCAACAATGAGATGATTCAGAACAACTCCAATAGTCTTGTGATAGAGAGAGCCATCTGTATTCAGAGAGGACTAGGGGGACTGAATATAGATCACAACATAGTATTTTCACTTTTGTTGTTGTTTGGTTGCTTATTTTTTTCTTTCTTATTTTTATCTTTTTGATTTGATTTTTCTCATGTACCATGATAAATGTGGAAATATATTTAGAATAATTACACATATTTAACCTGAATTAGATTATTTACTATCTAGGGGATGGGAGAGATGGGGAGAGAAAGAGAAAAATTTGGAACACAAGGTTTTCCAAGAGTGAATGTTGAAAACTATCTTTACATGCATTTCGAAGGAGAAAAAAAAAAGAATATTTTTGAGCCTTACTATCCTGATGAAAGTCAATATTAGACACAAATTTTCAAACATTCATTAATCATTGGCTACAGATCACGGATCATCAGTTATCTTTAAAATGCAAATCAAGGTAAAAAATTGATTAGAGGTAGGGAAGAGATCAGAGAATGTTGAGTCAAGAGACTCCAGGAGGGAGTGGTTCACTTTATCTGGCAGTGATAGTCTTTACTATTGTGGTAATGAAGTGAATATGTTGAGGAAAGCATTATGAAATAGAGGAAAAGACATTGTACTTGGAGGCAGGAGGCAGAAGTTTGAGTCTTATCCCCATGGGCCAGCCATTTCAACTCTCATTTCCTCAGTTTCCCCAGCAATAACAAGAAAAAGTTAGGCTAGATAGTCTCTAAAATACCTTGAAGTCCTGACATTCCCTGTTACTTTGAAGGGATTACACATGACCTTAGAGGAGTGAAAGTGGGGAAGGTGTCAATAAGTGAAAACGATTATGGAGAAAGTGGGAAGACTATTAGTTGGGATAGAAGTTCCAGCACTGGACTTGGAGTCGGGAAGAACTGAGTTTGAATCCTGTCTCACATATATACCTACGGTAGGATGACTATACTACACTTTCTGAGCTTCTATCTCTTTATCTATAAAATGAAGATAGAAGCAGCTCATTTCACACCCTATTGTAGGGAATCACAAGATACATGTGTGAGACAAGCCCTATAAGCCATTTGCTTTGGGTCTCTCCTCACTGGTGAAAATCCATAGTTCTTGCCTAAAAGGGGAAGGATGGAATTGTTAAAAGCAGGAAAGAGAAATCCAGGCTCTTTAATATTACTGGGGTTGTCTGGCTTCCAGCTTTGAGAGACAGAAAGAGAGAAAAACTCTAGGAAGAAGGTGACATGTAGAACTTGGATAATGTTCCCAGCTAGAGACTTTGAATAATTTTGAGATTTGAAAAACCTTCTCGTTCTCCTTTTCCTTCTGTCTCTCTCTTTCTCCCTCTTCCTTTTCTCCATCTCTCTCTCCTTTTCTACTGAGCTGAGAAATCTCAACTTCCAAATGGAAAAGCCTTCATTTTCTATTGTTTATATATATATATATATATATATATATATATATATATATATATATATATATATATATATATATATATATAAATATATATATATATACATATATATATACACACATATATATGTATATATATACATATGTATGTATATATACATATATATACACATATACATATATGTCTATATTGTTTTATATGTCTACAAATTTAGAAAGTGTATATATATGCATATCTATACACATACATATGTACATATCCATATCTGTACACACATATACATACACACACATATATATATATAATATATCTATCTGTATAACTCTTCTTCTATGTATACTTTCTTTGATTTGTTTTGCATCTCCAAGACTGATAATATTTGAAGGTACAAATAGATCCAGCATGGTATTCTTTTTAAAGGGAGCAGAGTGGTTTGCTTCTGCCTTCAGCCTGCTACTTCTCTTGGTAGAAATTATAGTAAAATCTCCCCGGTAGAAGGGGAGAGATTCTGGGGATATATCTATTCTTGCTTTTTTTGTGAGCCCCACGGAAATAGTTGTGCTATACATGTGAAGTATTGTTTAAACTTTCAAGTGCTATATAAAGTTTAGCTGTTACTACTGGCATTTTTTGCTATCCCTGTTGATGATTGAAGTCTAGGTGACCATTTGCAAAAAAGGCAAAAAGATTACAGATGTAAGGGCAAGATTGTAGATGTAGTGCTTAAAGGTATCTCAAAAGCTAGTTAGTCTAACATTATGAAATTTAGCTGTAATGTAGAGTGCATAGAAGGGAATACCTTGAATAGGGCGAGAAAGATAGTTTAGAGTCATTTTGCTAGCTCTGATTGAAGCCAACTTTTTTTTCCCATTGGTGATCTTTCCAAAGGTTGTTAATTTCTCAATGATTTATTGGATTGGGATGTCATGCTAAATAGTCAGGATTTCAATCAACTCACAGTGGGGAACCACAGAAAGTTCTTGAGCCTTGGAGTGACAGGATCTGAGCTAAACATAAATCAGGTGGCTTGGTCAGCTGTGTGAAGAACTGAGTCTTGGAAAGGGGAGAGATTGCACTCCAGGAGACTAGTTAGGAAGTAATTATAATAGTCCAGGTGAGAGAATGAGGAGGGCTGGATCTTGAATGGTGGCTATTTGAATGGAAAGGAAGCCAGATGTGAGAGATACTGAAGATATCTAATCAGCAGGACTTGGCAACAGATTGGATATGGAGGGGGTGGAATAAAGGAAGGGGAAGAATCCAAAATATCCCAGAGGATGATAATGAATGCCTGTACCAGTTGTATTTTGGTTCCAAGGAAGAGAGAAACAACATGTTCTCTCAGTGAACTTGACCTAGTTAAAATATATTGATATCAACACAGAGGACATAATAAGGACATGTGCCAGTCAGTGACCCATGTATTCTGATTTTGGGATGTGTCAAAAAAGCAAGTGAATTGCAAAAAGAAATCGGTCAGGTCTTCCAGGACCTGAGTGACTCTCAAACACTGGGGTTTCCATCATTTCATAATCAAGAAAATTCAGATATGAGTACCCTTTACAAACATAATAACTGCTTCCTCTTATTATTTGTTTTGGAAGAGAGGGTTATTTGGAAGAATGGGCAGGTAGGTATCGTAATCTTAACAAAAAAAGAAGACAAGAAAGAAAAGGGTGGAAATGAAACATTTAAAAATACACACAAGAGTGTAAAGAGTTCAGAAGAAATGGATGAGCAGGGAAATATTGGAACTATCTTGTCAAATATATACTTTAAAACCTGTTCAAAATAATCACTGTCAAATACAGACATCATTTTTACTTCTTTATATATATGAATGTCTTCATGCTTACTGATGCTTGTGATAATGAAAATATAAAATTTGAAGAATAATAAAATATTCCAATGCAGGCTAAGCAAATCCCAAGTCATTTTAAATATGCCCATTTTAAGGAAGCCAGATAAAGATGCTTATGTAGGCAGCTATAAAACTTTAATGCTTAGTGGAATAACATTTGTAATCACTCCATCGGTTTCTATGGATGCTCCCTTTCTCCTCCTCTTTGAAGTCTCAATTTGTATACATTTTAATCACACTGCCTCAGTACCCTTTACAGGAATAGGATAATATTAGCCTTCAGTTTTTTAGGGTTAGTCAACTAACTTCTTTTGGGGATTTAGCCTGCTCTTAGTAGTGCAATAAAATCTCTGCCCCTTGATTTTCAATCTAGGTCAATGCCTACAAATTCTTTTGAGACACCATGTAACACTGGCCCATAACCCCAATATGCTTTTGGGGTCTAACACTCCTGAACCCCAATATCATTAAACATTAAAAACATTTTATTGATACTTTTATATTTGTATCACCTTTATTTCTGAACATCTCCCCCCTTCCATATCCAGAAAGCCATCCCTTGTTCTAAAGAATTTTTTTTTTAAGAGGAAAAAAAAAACATGGTAAAAGCAACCAATCCCTTATTTATATTGTCAAGTTCTGAAATAAATTGAAGCCATGAGTTGAGGAATAAAATCTTTTATTGAGATAACAGGGTAACAAACTTGCCACCCTGGGGCATATCCAGTGGATTTTCCAAACAAATAGATCCATGAAAACATTTTTTATGTTTTATGAGGAGAGGGGGACGAGATAGGTGGTACAACAAGTCCTGGTCATGAAATCCTATTGGCTCTTGGCAATCCGGGCAAGGAAGGCCACTCCATTTTGGCTGATTTGCCCTTCATGCCATGAATCCAAATGGCAGTGGGCATGGACATCAGACACTGAGCTCTAGCTCAAGCTAGGTTCTTTTGCAAAGTAGAATCCAAGGTTGGGGGAACTTGGAGTGTGGTTCAGCTCAACCTAATGGAAAGTAAATAACTTAAAAGTAAGAACTCCAAGGACATTACTAAAATTCTGACATAACTATAATTTAAGGGAATGGTAGTTCATATTACATTTGGTATTAATAATTTCTGTCATTATATTAATAATTTTTGTCAGTGTCTCTCTCTGTATATATATATATATATGTATATATATATATGTATATATGTATATATATATATGAAATATTCCACATCTGTAGTCCCCTATGTCTTCAAAAATGGCTAGGAAATCATCTCTTCTCCTGGGCCAAGCAAGTTTATCCTTATACTTAGACAGGATTTTTACTTCTTTCCATTGAAATTGTTGCATATCATTTCTCCAATTCTACTTATTTCCCACTTCATCATTTCGTAGGAGTTCCTTATTCCCCTTGACATTTTCTCAAGACTTTTTTTTATACCATTTCACTATCTGAGTAAGTGGAGGAAATAGTGCCCATTTTTGTTGGGCATAGAGAATGATTGTTTCACTTGTTTGTGATTGATTTTTTTCTTTTTCTTTTCTTTTCTTTTTTTTTTTTTTTTTTTTTTTTTACAAATTAATTGCCTTTGCTATTGGATTTATACAACTTTTCTATGGTCTGAAAATTTAGTACTGTCCTGGATGAGTGTTTGGGACATGATTTGAATAACTGATCTGCTCCAATAGCCATAGGAACTCAGGAAAAGTAGCAAAGGACTCCAGAGCTGAGTTCTCAGAGAATTTAAGCACCTATTTGCTCCCTACAGATCATTTTGGACTAGATCATTTGGAAGATCTCTGTTTGCTCTGGATCCTGGGATCTGAAGGACATAGGTCCCTCATGGAGCCCACTCTTTGAAAATCAGGTCACCCCAATGCCTACCCTTGAAGGAGCATTGGTTTGCCAGGTCCTTGAAAGGGCCCCGGTTTTATTTAAAGAACCTTTGGGAAGGATGTTAGTATGCAGTGTGAAAGTGATGGCAGGCCAAGGCAAGTGAAAAGTGAGGGCTGAGAGGCTGTGTGTGTGCTGAATAACAATAACCTGTCTCCTTCCCCAGAGCTCAGTATCAATGATTAAAAATCATCCCTCAGGGTCCTGGCTCACATCTCTGACTTGAAACAGGAGGTTTGGAAGTAAAAGAGCAGCTGCTCATCTACTAGGGAAGGACCAAAGAAAATAAATCAAGAATAGCCATTTATTTGGAAGAACAGCATCATTTGAGATAAGGGTGGGGGTGGAGGAGTTAGGCTGGTACTTAAAAAAATAATCCAACTGAAGACACTGACAACTGACTAGACTTGGAGACAAGAAAACCCAAGCAAGTCTCCCCCAGATGAGTCAGCATGAGCCAGTGACTCATCCCACAGGATTTACTGGGAGCGTCTCAATCTGAAGTTTGTTGCAGTCATTCTGAGATCTGGAGTGAAGGATCTCTCAGGAAAGAGCTAGGTCTGTATGGATACATGCTAGAGATTCTGGAGGGGCAGGGGGATTATTTTCATAAGAAGTGCTTAATTAGGGAAGCACACTTGGTTTTTATTTGTCAAATGCAGTAATTACAAACACACTAACTACACAGGATGGCTGTGAAGAGGATACATTAAGAGTTAGAAGAGGTCTTAGAGACTCTTTGGTGCCATCCCAAGCTCATTTTACAGAGGAGAAAATTGAGGCTGAGACGTGGAGTGATTTGTTCAAGGTCAAAATAAAAGACAAAAAGAAAATGAATTAGGAATAACCTCTTGGTTTCCAACTCCCAGGCCTCATCAGTTCTTTGCTCTATTTGCTCCTCCCTCAAAATGGCTGAATATTTTTAGAGTCTCTCTTCCATGCCCATCAGAGGTAGCTAGGTGGGGCTCGATGGACAGATCACCATTCTCAGTCAGGAAGAGCTGAATTCAAAACTCTAATGAGGGAGAGACAACATGCAAACAACTATGTATATATAAAATATGTACAGTGTAAATGAAAGGTCAGTAGGTGGCGCTGTACAGGACAGTTTTCTCGGCTTGGAGTCTGGAAAACCTGAAATCAAATCCAACCTCAGACACTCACATTATTTTTTATATTATTATGATAACTTTTTATTTACAAAATGTATGCATGAGTAATTTTTTGACAATGACCCTTCTAAAACCTTCTGTTCCAACTTTTCCCCTCCTTTCCTCCACCCTCTCCCCTAGATGGCAAATAGTCCAATACATGTTAAATATTTGAAATATATGTTAAATCCAATATAAGTATGAGTATTTATACTTGCTACACAAGAAAAATCGGATCTAGAAAGAAATAAAAAAAAAACCTGAGAAGGAAAACAAAAATACAAGCACCCAATAACAGAAAAAGTGGAAATGCTACATTGACTCACATTATTTATTAATCATTTCTATTACACATATGTTTATGTATATATATATATATATATATATATATATATGCATGCACATGTATATATGTATATACACACTAATTTCTGGTTGGAAAGGCCCTCAGAACAGAGAATTTTATAGCTGGAAACTAGGTTTGAAGACCTTGAATTCTATAGCTAGATGGGCCCTCTGGGGGGTCATGTAGTCAAGCCCTCTGCCGTTAAACATAGAGGGATCATCTCTTTTTGCTTCCTTGTATTTTTCATAATGAAGATGGGGGGTGGGGTATTGATGGGCTGGGAGTGGGTTGGAGTGAAAAGAAATGTAGAAGTCTCCAGGTTTTGTGAAGAAGAAAGTGAGAGGCCAGAAAGACAGCTTTCCTTCTGGCCCAAACAGGGCTAGTGCTTGTGCTACCATAGAGAGGTGGCTCCATCCCCTCCCCCAATCTTTTGGAGGGAATTTCAGTTGGGAGCCATTTTGGAAATGACTATTGGAAACCACTGAGAATGTTGCAAGCGGTTAAGCTAGCTGGAGGTTGCTATGAGCAGCTCAAGAACCCTTCCACTCTGTCCAATTTGGAACTCAGATCCACCCTTCAGTGGATTCACTCTGGAGGAGCTTGTTGCCTCTCTTTCTTTCTCCACTGGGGAATGAGGCTTTACCTTTGCACTTCCTCCTCCGTTTTAGCCATTGGATTTAGGTCAGCAAAAGGAAGGAGGAACAGAGGGGGACCAATAGTGGGGGACAAGGGTGGGGTAAAAACAAAAGCTGCCTATAGGAAACAATTTTTAAACGTTCAACATTTTCACTATCAAAGTTCTGAGACATCTTAGGATCTTCACCTCTATGCTCATCAGGTGCCAGGTCCAGAGATGGTAGTAGGGGTAGAGGTGGGGAGGAAAGAGGGAGGGGGAGAAGGAAGGGCTAGAGTAACAGGAGATCTAGAAGAATATTGCTTAAAATTTTTTAACTTGAAAATTAGGTGGATAGGGTCCTGTGCAAGAAAGAACATTCATATAATATTAAACTTTTAAAATGTTAATTTAGCTGAAGTCGCTTTCCCCATCTTTTATTTATTCATCTATCGATTTATATTTATATATTCATTCATTTATTGATTGATTAAAATGGATGGTTCTCTGGAAGGGATGATTTAAAAAAAGTATCAATTCAAATATACTTGAAAATTCCAGGTGGGTTCTTTGCATGGTTGAGTGTTCCACACTGGCGATAGGACACTGCATAGAATGTCAGACTTTTTAGATGTGTTAGTTAACTTTGCTAAAATATGTTTCCTCCTTTATTAATTATATTAATTTTTGAAAAACAGGATGGCTTTATGGGATGGGAAGGGATAGGTTAGCTACAAAGGTTATTTAAAAGCAAATATATAAACAAAAGATGTCAGATTGAAACTTTCAAAATTGTAATGAGTTGCCTGGAGAAGAGGTAATAGCTCATATTCAGTGGAATAGAGTCAGGATGACTGTGAGAATTCCTTCTGAAAAGGATTTGGTCTCATCTCTATGATTTCTGAGGTCCTTTGACTTGAAAATTCGGGGATTGTGACTGATTTTGGGGGTGTGAGATATTGGGGGGGAGATGTTTATTGTGATGTCTATTTTGTTAATATTTTCATCTCGGATGAGATGTGAGTTTTGGAGGAAACTGATTCCATCTGCCGAAGGAAGTATTTATTCTGTGTCTAGTGGCAAATTGGATATATGTGGATATGATTGTGGACTAGAAATCAATCGTTGGGGGGTTGGTTTTTATCTATGTCAATTACTGAAAACATATGTAATAGATGAACTTTTTTGACTTTAATATATTCAAAGTGTTTTACACGTTTTATTTGACAGATTTATTTATTCAATAGACTTTTGATCTTAGCGTCATAGGTTTAGAACTGGAAAAAACCTCAGATTAATGATCTTTTCACAAAATGCTTGTTTTTATATGTAAAGCAAGTCATACATATATTAAAGTACTGCATAAATCTCGGCTTTTCAGTGAGGTAGTCAGGGCAAGGGAGAAATGGTATATAAGGGGGGCAAAACACTAATTGAATTCAGGATTTGAGTTCCTGCCATGTTTCTTTCTTTCTTTTTTTTTTTTTTTCCCTGAGGCTGGGGTTAAGTGACTTGCCCAGGGTCACACAGCTAGGAAGTGTTAAGGGTCTGAGACCAGATTTGAGAACTTGGGTCCTCCTGAATTCAAGGCTGGTGCTCTATCTACTGTGCCACCTAGCTGCCCCTCCTATCACGTTTCTAAGTTAGTCAGATCTTGGGCAAATTATTTCACCTTCCTCAGCTCCAGTTTCCTTGACTTTATAGTTGGTCTCTGAGCTGGAAAGAGATGAGTTAGGATAGAAGTGACTTATCTGGAGTTACAGAGCTACTAAGTAGCAGTGAGCTTGCAAAAGCCAGGTTATCTGAATTTAAATCATTTTGCCTCTCGAGACCTCAGGTTTATTTTCTGAAAAATTAAAGATACTATGTTGTCTCTTGGAGCTACTTTTAAGCTTTAAGATACTAAATTCCAAGTCCCTACATTGCTTTGAAACTGTTTCTTTCTCTGAAAAGTAGGAACAAATAGCAATGCTCCCACTTCAAAATGTGTTGGGAGGTTTATACCTACCTCCCATGGTGTTTCCCTTTCCTTCTGGTCCTCCACTGTGGTGTCTTTGTCTCCCCATCCCCTCTATGGTCTCTTCCCAATGTTCCACGTCTCCCTCCCATTCCTAACATCCCCTGCCCTTTCTGTTTCTCCCATTCAGCTGCATCTTTTTCTGTTTCCCTTTTGTTCTCTCCTCTGCACTCCCTCCCCCTTCTCCTCTCTCTGAGTTTTGTTCTTCTGTCTCTCCCCCTTTTCCCCAGTGGTATCTTCCTTCTGTCTCTTGCCTCTCAAATGATCTCTTCCCATTGTCTCCTGATGCTAGTGCTCCGTGTCGTTTCTTACCAGTGCCAACAGGAGTCTCTCTTGCTCAATCTTTCTTCCTCCCCTCCCTCTCTCCCCCTCCTTCCTTCTTTCCCTCCTCCTCTCCCTTCTTTTTTCTCCTTTCCCCCTTCCTCTTCTCTCTCCCCACTCCTCTCTTCTTACTCCTTTTTCTCCTTTTCCTCCTCCTTTCTTTCCCCTCTCTTCCCTTCTTCCCCCTCCCTTCTGCTCTCTCCCATCCCTTTTTTATGTTTTCCTCTCTCTCCCTGTCCTTCTTACTCTGATCTTGCCCCCTTTTCTGCTGCTAGCCCTTCAATGCTCTTTGTTCTTATCCATGATGTATTGTCTTATTTACCCTCTAAGGCTCTCCCCAACACTCTCCTTTCCTTTTCCCTTCATCCAGGGAGCATTTCCCCTTTTTCTACCTTTCATGCTTTCTCCCTCTCTGTGTCACACTTTTGGTGTCTTATCTTCCTTTGCCTCTTTCCCTCTTTTTGGTCACCTTTAACCATTATGACCCCCCCTTTCTTCCTCTTCCTCCCCATCTGCATCTCCTGAGGCTCTCTACTTTTGGGGGCTTTCTCTTTCTCACACTTGTTGGGGCTTTCTTTTTCTTAGCTTGTGGGCTTTCTCTTTTATATCCCCCTCCCACATTGGCTCCTGGAGTTTCCCCTGCCCACTGATATTCCCCATCAGGCTCTTTCTTTCTCTTGACCCTTCAGAATCTCTCTTTACCTCCATTCTCTATTTTTATTTTTTCTTCCTACCTTTCTCTACTCTTTCTCTTTCCCTTGTCCACCAGAGTTCTCTCCCTCTAACCATCCCTATTGGTCCTTTTCCCAGTGTTCTCCAGTTGTGTTGACCCACTCAATCTTCATTGTAACCTCCACCCCCCGCTAAGGAGCTCTTTCTCTCTTTTCAATACCTCCCTCCATTGTGCATTCTTCCTTGCCTTTGCAGTATCATATCCTCTTCCCATTCTTTCCCCCTTATTCCTTCCAGAATTTCTTTTCTTTCCTTCACTTATTCCTTTCTCAATTATTTTTCTTCTTCGATTTTCCTTTCACTATACCTCATTCCTTTTAGTTATTTCTGTCTCTCACTGAGGACTTCAGTATCATAGTTATCTCTTCTCTAGACTCCACCCCATTACTTTCTTGCTCAAGCTGTTTGTTATTCTTTGATCTATGGTGTTCAACGCCTTCCTCCACCCCTTCCTTTTCCATCTTCATTTCTTTTCCCTTTGGATGGCTCTCCTGTATGTCTGCCTCCCATATTTTTTTCTTTTCCCTCTCCTCTCAAAGTTCTATTTCTTTTTTTGACCCTTAGGATTCTCTTATTTGATAACTCAAATTCTTATCTTCTCCATCTCCCTCCTTTGACTGTGGCTTTTCTCTCCCCCAAAACTTATTTTTTTTCTCCCCCTAGACTTTCTCTCTTATCTTTCCAGCACCTTTTCCTCTTCTCTTTTCTCCCTGTTCCCTTAAGTGTCTCTCCATCTTTCTTTCTCTTACTCTATTTCTATACCTCCTTCCTCTCTTTTGCAGAACAGTTCCCTGATTCTTCCCATTCACTGTCTTGTTTTTTTCTTGTCTCTTTTTCATCTGCTTTCTTCCAGGGCCTAGTCCTTCCCTCTCCAGAACTTTCAAACTTCCTCCCCACTATCTGGTCCCCAGTCCTCTATTATTCCTCTTCCTGCCATCCTTCCCCTCCTCTTTCTCCTAGCTTAACACATTTCCCCTCCATCCATGCCTCAAGTGCTTGTGTGTTCTCTGTCAGTCTCTTTATCACACTCAACTTTCTCTCACTCCCACTGTCTCCATCAACTTAATTATAACTTTCTCCTTTCTCCCCATGTCTTTGTCATTATTATTTCTCTTTATTTCCCTTTCTCTCCCCCATTCCTGATGCTAAATCTCCCTCTTTTTATTCCTTCAGTTTCTCTTGTGTCTTTGTTATTTTATGCCTCCCCCATTCCCTAATTCTTTTCTGCCTAGGTCCCTTGTGTTCTCTTTGGTCTTCATTGTACATCCCTCTGTCTCCATCTATTTCTATTTCAGTCTCTTTTTCTCCCTCTATGGCTTTCTCCTTCTTTTTCTACACTTATAGCTCTTCCCTTTTGAGAAGTAGTTCTGCATGCCTGCCTCTCTTTGTCTCTGTCCATTTCACTGTCTTTTACTCTAGACTTCATCCTCTCCCTTTCTTCTTCCCTCTCTCCCTCTCCATTTATCTGTCTTTTACTGTCCCTCCTTTTGATTTCTTGTTTCTCCTGTCTTTTGGTCATTTTGTGTCCTTCCACCCCTAAGAAAATTAGCTGATTTCTTTATAGGCCCTCATTCCCTTTTTGCATTTTCAAAGTACATCCTTTCTGTCTCTGTCTCTTTCTCTCTCTGTCTCTCTCTCTGTTCTTTCTCTCTTTCTCTCCTTGTCATTCACTCTCTCCACCTACTTTTCTCTCTTAATTTCTCCCTCTTTTCCTGTCTCTGTGTGGAAAGAAAAATTTTTCATTTGGACTTTTGCTGTGATTAATGAGGCAAAACTCAGGGCAAATAGAATTAAAAGGAATTAATTATGTCAAGGTAGCAACAGGTTGATGGGCTGTCACTGGAGATCAGCAAATGACTTCAGAGTGGGATCGGCTTTTATTGATAACTTTCATGCTGAGATAGACAATTTAGCTAGGTCCCTGTCAGCAAAAGACATTGGGCCCTTGCAGTTCACTTTCTCCCCAAGGTAGGACTTGACAATTCCCAGGTACATATAAGAAGAAAAATGACTTGATTAATATCAGGGGACTGGGTGATGCTACACAATCAACACTGATTGACAAACAGTTCTGGGAATAGTGGGTCACTGAGTCAGCATAGCTTTCCAAACCCCCTTACACTAGGGCACTCTCTCTGTATGTCTCTGTCTCTCTGTCTCTCTGTCTCTGTCTCTCTATCTCTCTCCCCTCTCTCTGCTCTCTGTCCTATCTCTCCCTTCTTTTCTCTCTCTCTGTCTTTGTCTCTCCTTTCTCCCTCACACTTCTTTCTCTGTCTCTGTCTCTGTCTTTGTATCTCTCTCTCTCTCTCTTTTTTCCTTTCCACTTCTCTCCCCCTCCCTGTCTCTCTGTGTGGGTCTCAGTCTATTCATGTCACTGTTCCACGTATTTATCTTTCACAATGATTTCTGTTTCCCTCTTCTTTAGTTTCCCTTTATCTCTCTTTGCTTATCTCTGTCCCTTTTCTGATTGCCTTTCTATCCCCTGATCTCTTGGTCCCTCCATTTGTTTTCATTCTTGTTGGGCTCCCATGGTGCTTGTCAGTCTTCAATGTACTGATCTCTGTCTCTGTCTGTATCTTTGTCTTCTTGTCTTTCTTCCACTTTCCCTATTCCTTTTTCTCTCAATTATTTCTATTTCATTCTCTCTCACTTTCTCTTTTTCCATCCCCCACATATGTCTTTATCTTTCAATCTCCCTTTCTTTCTGATTCCCTTTCTTTTCTTGATTTTTTGGTTATCTTCCTTACCTTTCAAAGTATTTTCTTTTCTTTTTTTCTTTTTTCTTTTTTTGGCTGGGTCCCCATGGCTTTTTTTTTTGACCTTCATTGTAAAGATCACTGTCTTTCCCTTCTTCTTTCCTCTTTCTGTCTTTTTGTCTCTGTCTCCCTCTCTGTCTTACTCTGTTTTTTATCTCTATTCTCTGCCTATATTTCTTTTCTGTGTCTCACTTTCTGTTTTTTTTCTCTCTCTCAATTTCTATTCTCTTTATATAGATACTTTTCTCTCATTTTCCCTTTCTCCTTCCCTCCTTCTCTATTTCTATGTCTAAGATTTCCTTTATTGTTCCCTCTTTTCCCTAATCTATTACTTATTTCCCTCTTCTCAATTATCTTCTTTTTTATAGTTAATATTTAGTTTATTTGTTTTTGAGTCTATCTGTTTATCGGATTTCAGAGAAAACTATTATATTTTACTTTAGAATTATCAAAATGACCCTTTTGGTGTAATTTATACTTTTAAAGATACTATTTAAGAATTCTCCAAGATGGCATATTTTTCCTTCCCTCCCCCTCCCCGAGGCTGGGGTTAAGTGACTTGCCCAGGGTCACACATCTAGGAAGTGTTAAGTGTCTGAGACCAGATTTGAACTGGGGTCCTCCTGAATTCAGGGCTGGTGCTCTACCTACTGGGCCACCTAGCTGCCCCTTATGTTTTTCCTTTTTTAAACTTTTTTTTTATTATCATTATAGCATTTTGTTTACAAGACATATATGCATGGGTAATTTTTCAGCATGGACCCTTGCAATATCTTCTGTTCCAACTTTTCCCCTCCTTCTCCCCACCCCCTTCCCTAGATGGCAGGTAGTCCAATACATGTTAAATATGTGCAAGTATATGTGAAATACAATATATCTATACATATTTATATTTATAGTTATCTTGCTGCACGAGAAAAATTGGATTTAGAAAGAAGGTAAAAATAACCTGAGAAAGAAAACAAAAATGCAAGCAGATAAAACAGAAAGAGTGGAAATGCTATGTAGTGATTCACACTCATTTCCCAGCATTCTTTCCCTGAGTGTAGTTGGTTCTCTTCATTATTGAACAATTGGAATTGATTCGGTTCATCTCTTTGTTGAGGAGAGCCACATCCATCAGAATTGATCATCATATAGTATTGTTGTTGAAGTATATAATGATCTCCTGGTCCTGCTTATTTCACTCAGTATCAGTTCATGTCAGTCTCTCCAGGCCTCCCTGAAATCATCCTGCTGGTCATTTCTTACAGAACAATAATATTGCATAACATTCATGTACCACAACTTATTCAGCCACTCTCCAATTTTTGGGCATCTATTCAATTTCAGTTTCTAGCCACTACAAAGAGGGCTGCCACAAACATTCTTGCACATACAGGTGCCTTTCCCTTCTTTAATATCTCTTTGGGATATAAGCCCAGTAGTAACTCTGTTGGATCAAAGGGTATGCACAGCTTGATAACTTTTTAAGGATAGTTCCAAATTGCTTTCCAGAATGGTTGGATGCATTTGCATTCACAATTCCACCAACAATGTATCAGAGTATGCACAGCTTGATAACTTTTTGGGCATAATTCCAGATTATTCTCCAGAATGGTTGGATTCTTTCACAATTCCACAAACAATACATCAGTGTCCCAGTTTTCCCACATCCCCTCCAACATTTATCATCATCTTTCCTGTTATCCTAGCCAATCTGAGAGATGTATAGTGGTATCTCAGAGTTATCTTAATTTGCATTTCTCTGATCAATAATGATTTGGAGCATCTTTTCATATGGCTAGAAATAGTTTCCATTTCTTTTTATTTTATTTTAAATATAGGAATTTGTTGCATTGCTCAAAAAATCCCAGGGCAAGAGGAAGACTAGAGGGAGCAGGAAACCTGCACAGTAGAAAAGAGAGGAGACCACAAGCCAGTTAATTTCACCATACGCATGGTGAGCCTCAATTTGCACCATTTCACAACTTTATAAACCTAATCAAAAATAAACAAGAAAGAAGTTAAGGAACGAATAGTATTTTTAAAGAGTTGGATGTAATAGATCTCTTGAGAAAATTGGATAGTAACAGAAAGGAATATGCTTTTCCTCAGAAGCTACAAAAAATTGACCATATATTAGGACAAAAAAATCACACTTCACAACCAAATGCAAAAAAATATCTTTTGAGATCATAATATGCAATAAAAAGTACATTTAATAAAAGGTCATGGAAACAGATTTTATATTGATTGAAAACTAAATAATCTGATCCTAAAGAATGAGTGGGTAATAGAACAAATCATAGAAACAATTTCATTAAAGAAATTGACAATAATGAGACAACATATTAAAATTTATGGGATGCAGCCAAAGCAGTACTTGCGGGAAATTTATACCCTCTTCCTCTTTTATTATATGTATGTGCATCTCAATTATTTCTCTAACTTTCCCTTTCTCCTTCCCATCATCTCTGTTTCTCCTTGTCTTAGTCTCTCTTCTCTCTCTCTCTCTCTCTCTCTCTCTCTCTCTCTCTCTCTCTCTCTCTCTCTCTCTCTCTCTCTCTCTCTCTGTCTCTTTCTCTTCTCTTCTCTTCTCTTCTCTTCTCTTCTCTTCTCTTCTCTTCTCTTCTCTTCTCTTCTCTACTCTTCTCTTCTCTTTCTCTCTCTCTCTCTCTCTCTCTCTCTCCTCTCTCTCTCTCTCTCTCTCTCTCTCTCTCTCTCTCTCTCTCTCTCTCTCTCTGCCTGTGTTCATCATTCCCACTTTCCACTCTCTTCATGTATATGTCCCAATCAATTAGTTATCTCACACTTTTCCTTTTCCTCTGTACTCTCACTGTCTCTTCTTTTCCTTTCTGTCTCATTTTTCTCCTTTAACAAACTCTCCCTCTCTGTCTCTCTCCTCTCTCTTTCTCTCTTCACTTACTGTACTTCCTCCTTACTCTCTGACCCTGTCTTCCGTCCCTCTCTCCCATGTTTCTGTCCTCCCCTCTTTCACTTGCCTCTTTTCTCTCACTAGGCCTCTCATCCTCCTCCTTCACTTTCATCTTTTCCCCCTCTATTCCCTCTCACAACCCCTCTTTCCTCTTTTAGTAAACAAATTTTTATTAAGCTTTACTATTTTCCAGCTATACTGCTAAATCCTCAGGATAAAACAAAAACCCAAAAACATTTCTTGTTCTTAGAAAACTAAGAACATTCTAATGGGTGGGACAACCTGTAAATAACTAGGTACCTACATTTATTAAAAGGAACGGAAAGGCAGCCTCAGGTGGGGAGGCATTAACAGCTGAGGGGATCAGGAAAGGCCCCCAGCAGGTGAGATTTTAGATGTCTTTTTAAAAGCCAGAAAAAGAAAAGGCAGAGTATTTGAGACTTGAGGAACAGCCAGTGCAGAAGCAAGAGGAAGTTATCTTGTGGGCTGATTATCAAGTAAGGCTAGTGTAGCTGGAGTGGGTAGAGAAGAGTCAAGTAAAAGGTGACTAGAAAGTTAGGAGAGACGAGTTTAGGAATATCCTGAAATGCCAAACAAAAGCTTTCTATTTGAGCCTGGAGGTAAGAAGGAGCCACTAGTATCCATTGTAGGGTGGGGAAATAACCTCCCTTCAATCTCATTTCCTCTCATTCTCTTTCCCACCTTGTCACCCCACTCTTTGGCCTTTCCCACTGGCATCTTTTTTGGTCTCTCTTCACATTCTCTTTACCTCTTTCATCTTTTTACCCCCTTCACCTTTTTGCCATCTAGTATGATTTTGACCCCCCTTTCCCATCATCTTTTTAATCTATTTCCACTGATGTCCTCTTTCTGTCCCATACACAATGTTTTCTTTTTGCCCCACTGGTATCCTCCTGGTTTCCTGTCCACTTGGCCTTTACCAGTGCCCTTTATCCACCTTCTTTTTAATCTCACCCCCACCAGTGGTCTAGATCTTTTTATTTTTATTGAACACATCTCCTCCTCCCATGGTTGAGCTCTCCATTCCTTCCTGTTTTAATAGGTCTCAACACTTATTTTGTTCTGGGGAGCTAAATGAGTCATAAATTGACTACATTTATTGACAATTAGTTATCTCTTACCTCTCTTTCTGAGGCTGGATGATCTTTGCAAGTGATTGGCCAAAATGGGTTGATTCATTAACTAGAGAAAGGAACTCCCTCCCCAGAGATATACATTTTATCTAGATTTTAATAAAAGGAAGAAAAAATGGCCCACGTTATCATAGTTGTATGGCTCACTCATTAAACATTTCTTCCAGAATGGAGTTGAATAAGATGTTCTCCAAGGTTTTACCAATTGTTAAATCCTGTGGACCTATGATGTACAAGAGAGAAGAATTAATTTTCTTGGAGGGATTGGATACTTGATATAATCTCTATCCTGGGAGAGGATAGTGTAAATCTGCCCCAGAATGCACCTTTATTGAATCCTGACCTGAGCATCTCGTGAATGTTGTGTCAAGAGGTGGTCCAGGTGAGATAATATGTATGGTTCATTGCAAATCTGTCTCTACTATTGAAAAGACTTTTATGTCTCCTGTCTTTTCTCTTCATTCCATCTCTCAGTCAGCAGGATCTTTTTTAACGGATACATCTGGTTACTCCACTCTTCTGATTAAAAATATTCATGATTTTGTATTTTCTCCTTTGCCTAGCACTCAAAGTCCTTACAATCTGACACCCCCTTATTATCTCCAGCTTTGTCTCATGTATTTTAGTCAAACTGGATTACTTCCTTCCTCATGAATATGGCCTCCTGTCTTTTTCCATGCCTTCTTTTCACCATGTTTTCTGAGTCTGGGATATTATTCCTCTTCTTTGCCTATTAAATTCCTCTCCATCCTTTATTTCAAGTTGAATTTACTTGCTGCCTGTCCTTCTTGGCCAATAGAAGCCCGTCATACATCAGTCACATTACATATTATGCTTTTGGCCAACTTTTAAAAGCGACTTTTCAGTGTTGTGTCATAGTTTTTTATATTTGTAGATCCCAGAATTTGATTTGAAAGTTTAATCCCTTAACCATCTAGTCTAACCTAACTACACTTTTCTCTACAAGATAACAAGTATGTGTTAATATGCTTTTTGCTTGAAAACCTCAAATGATGGAGGTATGGGAGGGTGAAAATCCAGCATATTCACAGAGTTTCCCCTTTGAGTTTTTTGGGAATCTTTCCCCTTATATCAAACCTGAATTTGCTTGTTTTTACAACTTCTACTCGATGATATTGAGCAAAACAAATTTATGCCCTCTTCCAAATATTAGCAGTTTAGATACCTAAAGGCACCTAGCCCCCTCCAAGTCTTCTCTTCTCCAAGCTAAACATCATCTCTTTTTCAGCTGATACTTTTATATAATGAATTCAAGGCTCTTCGCTGTCCCAACTTTCCTTCTTTAGATGATCTCTAGATTGTCTATTTTCTTTCTAAAATATGGCATCCATAAATGAATACTACTTCAGGTATGGTCTGATCAGACGAGATTATCACCTCCTTACTTCTGCATACTCTCCATATACAAATGAAGCCTGAGTTTACCTTAGCATTCTGGCTGATGTGTCCATGATAGATTCCTAAATAGCAAGCTGAATAGCTTGCTCATTATAAGTCCGACCAACTTAAAAACTATTCGGATGCCTTTTGTTGTCCTATCGAAATGATTTCTCAATAAACACTATTTCTCCCTTTTCCATCCCAATGAAATATCCTTTGTAACAAAGGGAAAATATCAGTTAAGTAAAATGAGCTAATGCATTGACCTTATCTGACAATGTATTAACAACATTCTATACATTCTACCCGTGGTCCATCACCTTTGCAAGAAAGAGAAGGTTCATTTCCTTATTTTCCTGGGGCAAGCTTTGACCTTAAAATTACATGATCTTGAGTTGGATTTTTTTGCTTTTTTCATTTATGTTACCACGTTCATTGTGTATATCATTTTCCTGTTTCTGCTTGCTTTATTCTCCATTAGATTTTACATATCTTTTCATGTTCCTCTGAATTCTTTATGTTCATTGTTTCTTATAGTGTAAAACTATTCTGTTACTTTAGAATTACCTGTCTTCTTGCAGAATGCATCAACTGACTCCATTTCTCTTCTTTTCATCTAAGGTGAGCCCTTGGAGTTATTTTAAAGTACATTTCTCTTAATGATTTGGAATGATCTTTCATATGGATGGTAATCATTTGAAATTCTTTTGAGATGTCTATGTTCATATGATTTGATTGCTTAGCTATTGAGGAACGAGTAATATATTTAGGCTATTTTTTATGTATCTTAGATATCAGATTTTTGTCAAAACAAATGTTTTCTCTATTGCTCTTCCTTTTCCTATTTGTGAAATTCTGTAAATGCTTTTCGATTTTATATAATCAAAATTTTTTAATTTTTTTTTTTTATCTTGTGTCATGGGAAGCAATGAGGTATAATGGTTAGAAGTCTGGGTTTGGAGTCAGAGGATCTTCATTTGTATGCTATCTACCTGTGTGAAGTCACTTGACTGTTTTGGGCCTCCGTTTCTTATCTGTAAAGTAAAGAGATTAGACTAGTTGACCTAAGAGTTCCTTTCTAGCTTGAAATCTCTGATTTTCTCTCATTTATTTGGTTGAAAATTCTCTCTTTAGTGACAATTTTGAAAGGTATTTCATAGCTTTTTTATCCCTTGAGGCAATTTGGGTTAAGTAACTTGTCCAGGGTCACACAGCTAGGAAGTGGTAAGTGTTTGAGACCAGATTTGAACTCCGGTCCTCCTGACTTCAGGGCTGGTGGTCTATCCACTGTACCAACTAATTGCCTCAGGAAAGGATTTCTTTTACCCAAGATAAAACAAAATGGACTCTCCCACCCGAGTCCATAAACAGTGAAGACAACTAACTCTTCTTCCACCTCCAGTGAGCTCTACCTCCTCCAAGAACCCATATGTTTCTTTAGACTTATGGTGTTTCCATAGCAGAGTTCCCCCAAAGGAGAAGCTGCAGCCTCCATTTAGTCTAAAATCAAATGCTATGGTGTCCAAGACCACCTTTCCATGAGGAGCTTTCCCTGACTTGGATTATCAATTCTCAACCTTTCACCTTGATGTCTGTATGCTGCTGTATCTGGAATTATTTGATTCCCTGGCTCTGTGAACTGGAGTCTGTGCACAAGACTGACTTCTTTTTCTCAACTCTGGTTCTCTCTAGATCTGTTTGTTTTTCTCTATAAAGGCCAAATCTGAGGATGTAAAAGTCTAAAGGTACACACTGCATAGATGTACAGTGGTCACATTTCATTTGCTTCCATATTGTAGCGAACTGAAGAGGAAGGAAATCAGGTTTCCTTAGCTAATTCTTTTAATAGTTTAAAAGGGGGGAAAGTTAGAAAGAAGACTTTTAAGTGAAATTGAGTCTCTTTGTCAAGCTTAGTTCTTTTTTTATTTTATTTTTAAAAACATTTTTACCTAAAATTTTGAGTTTCAAATGCCATCCCTTCTACCCTTTCCTCCCTCCCTGAGTGTCAAGCAATCAGATACAAATTATACATGACAATTATATAAAACATGTCCATATTAGTCATTTTGTACAATAAAACTTTGCATAAAAGAAAAAAAATGAAAAATTGAAAAGTAGCATGCTTCAGTCTGTATTCAATCAATACCGATTCTTTCTCTGGAGGCTGATAGTGTACTTCAGCATTAGTCTTTTGGGATTGTCTTGGATCATTACATTGTTGAGAATAGCTAAGTCATTCACAAATATTTATTGAAAAATAGTGCTGCAGGAGCAGCTAGGTGGTGCAGTAGATAGAGCTCTAGCCCTGAATTCAGGAGGACCTGAGTTCAAATCTGGTCTCAGACACTTAACACTTCCTAGCTGTATGTGTCACTTAACCCCAATTGCCTCAGCAAAAAGAAAAAGAAAAGAAAAGAAAAGAAAAGAAAAGAAAAGAAAAGAAAAGAAAAATAGTGCTGCTACTGAGCACAATATTCTCCTGGTTCTATTTACTTCACTGTGTATCAGTTCATGTTAAGTCTTTCCAAGTTTTTTCTGAAATCACCCTGCTTGTCATTTGTTATAACACAATAAAATTTCATTGCAATTGCACACCATGGTTTGTTTAGCCATTCCCCAATTGATGGGCATTTCTTTGATTTCTAATTCTTAGATACCATGATAAGAGCTGCTAGACTATATACTTTTTGATATCAATATTTCCTTTCCCCTCTTTTTGGGTGTTTTTGGGATGTAGACCTAGCAGTGGTATTTCTAGATCAAAGGACATATGTGAAGTGTAATAGCCCTTTGGGCATAGTTCCAAATTGCTCTCCAGAATGGCTGGATCCATTCACAATTCCACCAATAGTTCGTTAGTGCCCCAGTTTTCCCACATCCCCTTCAAAATCCAACATTTTCCTTTTTTGTCATATTAGCCATTCTACTACATAATATATGTGTGCATGTCTATATAAACATATATGTATATACACATAGATAAATATACCTTAAAGTTGTTTTAATTTGCATTTCACTGACCAATAGTGATTTAGAGCATTTTTCATCTAGCTAGAGTGTTGATTTCTTTGTTTAAAAACTGTCCATTCATATTCTTTGACCATTCATCAGCTGGGGTTGACTTGTATCTCATAAATTTGATTTAGTTCTCTATACATTTGAGAAATGAGGCCTTTAGCAGAGATACTTATTGCAAAAATCTTTTCTCCAGTTTTCCATTTTCCTTATGCTTTCCTTAGTTCCGAGTAGATTACCAATAGCATATGGTTTTGGCAAAACTCCTGAGTAACGATGTGCTGTTTATTGCTTTATAAACTCACAAGTGATGGGAATGATTTAATAAAGAAAGAACAACATATAATGTATCATAGACCATTAAAAAAACCCAAAACTAAGGCAATTGCAGTTTATTCTTCAGAACTGATATTAATGGTTTTATTTCCAAGAAAATGACTGACAAATAGACTGTGGCCCCATGGTGGCAGCAGCATGTTAATTTCATTGAAGGCTTTACAAAAAAAATCAGAATTGGGAAGTATTCTATGACTGATTTCACATGAAGAGTCATGATAAGGCTTAGACTTCTAGTAGACTTTTAGTTTCAGGGTAGTGAGTGGCTTCCCTGCTTTTATCTGAATGGCCTTGAATGGAGACATGCCATACGGGGCAAAAAAGCACAACTGGATGGGCAGTCAGGAAACCTGAGGTTCTAGCTCAAAAGGGTCTCTTGACAAGCTGAGCAAATGTTTTTCCACTTTCTGTGCCTTGGCTTTCCCATCTGTACAATGAAGCAGACTGAAGCTCCCCGCTAGAATTCTGTTATTAAAACTCACCTTGCATCAATCTTTTCTGGTGGATTCTCTGGTACTTAAGAAGAAATCCAGAGTAAGATGAATGCACTATTTTGTAATAGCTGCAGTAGCTGCCTTTGTAATAATAGCTCATAATTTTTATTTTATTAACCTTTCATTTTAACTGCCATTGACAAATATTCAAATACGTGAACAAGATCAAAAGAAAGAAAATAAGAAATTCAAATGAAAACAGTAGAAATGATTGTACATATAACCACGTGCTTCTGTTATTTGCTAACTATTAAAAAATAAGGGCAGGGAGTGTAACTCAAACAAGGTAGTAACAACAGTCATCCTCTAGATTTAGCACATGGTTTGGTACTATTAATGTTGCCTTTATTCACATCCTTGTCAGTGCGTATGTTCTTTCTCCTTTTGTTTCTCTTTCTTCTTTTGATTTTTCTCACGAACCTTCCCATCTCCCTTTAAATTAGATGCGTATCTCTTCTTATTTTAGGATAAATTCTATTCCATTCATGTGTAATGGAATATTGTCATTTCTCATCTGGTGAGCACATAGTCTATTTCCAATGTGTGTGTGTGTATGTGTGTGTGTGTGTGTGTGTGTACACACTATTGCAAAGAGTGTTAATAATAGGACATTTATGTAGTTCTTTAGAATTCCAAAAGTACTTTTATGTGTATCTCATTTAATTCTTACAAACCCTCTTTGAGGTAACAGAATTATAGTTTAAGTCCAAAGTCATCAGGTTAATTGTGGCAGAGCCAAGACTAAAACCCTCAGCAACTAGGTGGTAAGCTCCTCATGGGGAGAGATCATATGTGTCTTGAAATCTTACAGTCGTTTTTGACTTTTCTTTTCCTTTATCTCTCACATCTATTGCCAAGTATTTCCCGTCCTTTCTTGGTAGTTATCTCTTGCATCCACTTCTTGCATCTCTTCTCCACTCCTATAATTTAGACACTCATTAATGGTGTTCTGCCTGTCTATTATTGTACTAGCCTACATGCAGATCTCCTGGCTTCCAGTCTGTTCTCTCCCCTCTATCATTCACACAGATATCAAGTTGATCTCTGTAATGCACATCACTGTTCTACTCAGAAATCTTTAATGCCTTCCTAGTGTCCCCGTGTCATACTCCCTAACCTGCATTTAAGGCTTTCCCTGGTTTGATGATAACCTATTGCCCTAGTTTTAGTTCACTTAATTGTCTTTCCAACTCTGTGTTCTAGATAAATAGGACTACCATCAATATTCTTTGATCTCAGTGTTCTACTTCTGTATTTTTGTATATGTCTTCTTCCCCCCACACACACTTTTTGACTTTCTCTTTCTTCAAGACTCAGCAAACTTAGAGGCCTTAACAGATTTCTTCCAGCTAAATGTGATCTCTGCTCACAGCACTTTGTCTGGATCTTTCCTTTGCTCCAATCATATGTTATCTTGTATCCTTCTTAATTTATAAGGACCTTGAGGGGAGGGAATCATGGAATCATAGACTGTGAACTAGAAGGCTATCTAGTCTAATCCATAGCCCAAAGATTTTCTACTTGAACATATGTGGCAAATGGTCATTCAGCCTCTACCTGAAGCCTTTCAATGAAGGACACCATCTGACCTCTCAAGGTAGCCCTTTCAACTTTGGGAGAGTTGTCATTGATAAAGACTTTTTCCTGACATAAAGCCTCAATTTGTGTGTCTGCAGTTTTTGCTTATTGTTCTCTCTTGTGCCAAGGAGGAGAAATTGACTCCCTCTTCCACATACAATTTTTTAAATTCATTGGAAACAGCCTTGATATCCCTGCTGAGTTTTCTCTTCTCTACCCCGAACATTCCCAGGTGACACAGACTCTAGGTTTGTCAGTTAAGTAAAGGCATCTTTTCATCGTGAGCAGTTTGTCTACATTTTGTCAGTGTTCTGACTACCAAGTGTTACTCTAGACTCTTCTTGAGCCATGGCAGTTCAGCTCTTCTGAGTAGGCTTTTGCACAGCCCTCGAATTGACTCTTTGCTCACTTCTGATTATTATTTACCTGTTCCTTCCTTGTTGCCTTCATACACACCTAGAATTCCATCTCACTCTTTAAAAAAATAACAACAAAATTTTGGCTGCCCTTAAACTGTTTTCTCAATACCTAAAAAAAAAAAAAAAAAGCCCACATCTCAACCCTTTGCAGTCTGGTTTCCATTCTGCTACTTGACTGAAATTTCTTTCTTCACAATCACTAGTTTTCTCTTTATTGCTAAATCCAGTGGCCTTTCTCATCCTCTTGGTGCTTTCATCAGCATTTAATACATAAGCATCCCCTCTTTAAAAATCTTCCTTTATCCCTGAATTTTTGTTCCCATGACTATGTCAAGATTCTTTTCCTGTTTTTTGGACTACTTCTTCTCTCACTTCTTTGCACATTCCTTAACTATGACCTGCTTCCTACTCACGTGCTTGTCCTAAACCTCTGGCCTGAGCCTTCTATTCTGGTGATCTCATCAATTCAGCTATCATTTCCATGCACATGACTAACAAATCTACCTATCTAGCTCTTACCTCTCTCCAGTATTCTGCTCCCAAATCTCTGATCACCCATCCAAGAAAAGTTATTGAGAAGGCAGTTAGGTGGTACAGTGGATATAGCTCTGGGCCTGGGAATCATAAAGACCTGAACTCATCAATCCTCATATACTTATAGTTGTATATACTTATACAATCCTCATATACTTATTAACTATGTGCCCTTGGGCAAGTGACTAAACCCTTTTCTGATTTAGTTTCCCCATCTGTAAAATAGGGATGATAATAATTCATACCTCTTAGGTTGTCTTAAGGATCAAATGATACTTTATTTGTAAAATGCTTTGCAAACCTTCAAATGCTGTGTAAATGCTTATTTTTCTTCTCGGTTTCCTCCAAGGCATATGAAATATTATAAACCAAAACAGAATTCATTGTCGTTTTCTCTAAACCACCCCACTCTCCTCAGCTCCTTTATTTTTGCCTGCATCACCATTCTCTTAATTAACTCAAGTTTATGACATCGGTCAAATTCACCTTTTCCTTCACCCTTACTCTTCATATCAGGTTAGTTGCTCAGTGTGTATGTGTCCCTTCTACTTCCATCGTTTTATATGATTTGGAATCAAGAAACGGGGCAATTTAACCCTTAAACTTACTCTGTAAGTTTACTTTATCAGGAGTTCCTAACATGGAGTCCATGAAGTTTAAAAATATTTTGATAACTCAGTATAATTAGTTTCCTTTGTAAGCCTATGTATTTTATGCTTTTAAAAAAATATTCTGAGAATGGATCCTGCAAAAAGGGTCCATGGTACAAAAATAGGACTAAGAACCTATGGATGAGATGATCTCTAAAGTTTCTTCTAGTTCTCTATCTCAAAACCTTTTTCTTGGCTTTGGGGTTTAGCCAATGAACTGAGCTGATGATTTGTGGACTCCCCCACTGGTTCTATTATGACTATGAGTACTGTCGAACTTGCAGTGGTTGAGTTCTACAAAGGGAGACCAAGGACAACGTTTACTTTGAATACTAGACCTCAGAGGAAGGTAGGTCTATTAGACTAAACCTAGATGTCATTTTTGTACAAAAGCAGTGCAGGAGTAGACATGTCCTCGTGGTTGGCTGCCTACATCTGAATTGTATTAATTGATTCTTGGTAGGGGTGCTTTGCGCCCTCTGTCCTTTATCAGGGTCTAATGAGAAAATTCATCAGAATTCATTGAGGTGAGCAAGAGTGATGGCTCTCAGAGAAAGGAATGACAGGCCAACAGGCAATTTACCACTAAGTTCATCAATCTAAATGCCATTCTTCCTCCACTTGCAGGAGAGTTAAGCAGGAGGTCAGAGATAGGAAGGAGATAGAACTAGTTTCCTGGGACAGGATCTTTAGGGAAAGGAAATATATGGCTAAGTTGAAAGGTTTCCTTTCCCTTCCCTTGTCCCCCTGAAATAGGAGAAAAAGTGGCTATGATGATAGTAGAGAGGGGCTAGGGAAGAGGGAGGGAAATGTAATTTCCTCTTTCTTGGGGAAAACTTGCATGAATTGAGAGCTCTGAGTTGTGTCAGCTATACAAAGATCATAGATCTGGGATTAGAAAGAACCTTGATGGCCATTTAATCTAACCCCTTCATTATATGTATAAACAAGGGAATTGAAGCCTGACCAGTTACATGACTTTCCCAAAGTCATACAAGGTAGTTGCAGAATCAGGGCTAATTGTTAGTGCTCTTGCTGTTATGTTTCCACAGTCCTAACCTCCCTTTTGATTTATTGTTCTTCTTTCTCCTTTCCTAAGTAACTGGCTCAAAGCTGGGATGATCGAATCATAGAAGTGAGCCAAAGGAAACAAGAGAGGTCAAACCCCTTCATTTGACAGAGGAGGAAACTGAGGCCCACGGAGAGGAAATGAAGGTCACACATAAATTAGCATATATGCTCTGATTTCTAATTCCCCCCTTATAATATGATCTTTTAGAACCAGAGATTCTATATGTTTATTATATTTTGTGTAAGAAAAGATTTTTCATTTAACCTAGATGTAGAAGAGTTTCCTTTAGATTGCATTGGGATAAGGAGCCTTTGGAATTGATTGAGTAGGGGGCTGACATGGTTGGGCCTGTGTTTTAGGAATATCATCAGTAGATGAATGAAGGATGGACTAGTGTGGGGGCTTGCAGCAGGTAGGCAGATTAATCAACAAGCTATTGCCATAGTCCAATCATGAGGAGATAAGGTCCTGTACCAAGGTGGTAAGAGTAACAGAGGAGAGAAGGGATCATATTGGAGAGACGTTGCCCAGGTGAAACTGAGTCTTTGGTAACAGATTAGATAGGGCATGGTGGGATAAAGAGGAGATAAGGATGTTATCTAGGTTTTGAATTTGGAAGACTGAAGCGATGATGATATTTTAACAATAATAGACCCTTCAATAGAGAATGCAGGAGAATTTAAGGGGATATAATGAGGTCAGTTCTAGCTATGTTGAGTTTAAGATGTCTAGTGGACATCTATTTTAGATGTCTACAGGAAGTTGGAGACATAAGACTGGAGGCCATCAGAAAGGGTTAGAATTGGAAAAGTGGTTTTGAAAATCATCAGTATAAAGATGATAATTGAATGTGTGGAAGCTTGATAAGACCACCAAGTGAAATACTATAGAGGAAGTTGCGAAGAGGCCCAAGCCAGAATCAACAGTAGCTATAGTGTCAACTCGTGACTCGGTCCAGGACATCAGGACTGGGATTTGGATTTTTTCCATAGGGTATTTGCTTTCTTGATGTGTCAATGTTTGCTATAATCCAGATATATAAATAAGACACGTCCTTGCTCAAAAGTTGTACTAAGTTAGCCTTGCTGGCTGTAGTTACCCACTTCCAGAAATGCATGTTTGTTTGTTTCTTTACTCAAAACAAAATGGCCAGCCTCACTAGAAAAACTTGGCTAGAAGTTCATGCTTGACTTCTTTAGGAAGGATGGGATTTTTCTTGGTTTACTCCTGAAGCACAGAAATTTGGATCCATTTCTTCTTCCAATTGACTAGATGCTAAATATTATTTGTGTTCATGTTCTGAATGAACCAGGGTGATTTTGCAAATAGAATTGCCATTATCTCATTTGGGATAAATAGGTTAAAGGGGCCAGAGGGGGGTGTTACATTTGGAACTTATTGAAGGCTTGGAAAGAAGGAAGAGAAAGATAGAACGAGAGGGAGGGAGGGAGAATAAGAGAAGAGGGGGAGGGAGAGAGACAGAGAGATTGGTACTTCCTTTCCCTTCGCTATCTTGTTTTCTGCTGATTGGCTTTCTTTTAAAAATATTTTATTCATTTTGAAATTAAATATAAAATGACCAAACAAGCATTTCCATGTACACAGCATAGCATGTAAAGAGAATTCATTCATAATGACCATAATCATAATGAACCATTAATCCTTGTCCCCTCCCTTTTTAAAGGATGTAATACTACACCCGGTTTTCAAACTTCCCCTGCTTTTCTGTGTTCCCTTTTAAGTTTTCTTTTGTTCTTTGCTGTACACATTTAATTTTTGTCTTCATTCCTCCACACCCCATGCTAGAGAAAGCCATCACTAGACAAGATACGTATGTATGCATATGTATGTGTGTATAAAGCCATACTATACATCTATTTAGCAATTCTGTCTCTGAAGGTGCCCATCTTTCCTCATACATCCTTTGTAGTTGGAGTATTTATAATACTCCAAATGATTTGAACATTTACAGTTGTTCTTAGAGTAACAATATTGCTATTATTGTATACATTGTTCTCTTTGTTCTGCTCATTTTACTCTTCATTATTTCATGCAGGTCTTTCCATGTTGCTTTTAAACCAGCCAGCTCATCTTTTCTCATAGCACAGTAGTATTACATTACAACCATAAAATACAACTTATTTAATCCTTCTCCTATTGATGGACACTCTGTCAATTTTCAGTTCTTTGCCACCTCAAAGAGAACTGCCATAATAATGTATGACATATAGCTTCTTTTCCTTTTCCCCTAATCATCTTGGGAAATGGACCTAATAGTGGTATTTCTGGATCAAAAACTACATATACCATGGCGATAGCAAAATTATACAATGATCAATTCTGATGGACATGGCTCTTGTCAATAATGAGGTGATTCAGACCAGTTCCAATGGTCTTGTGTTGAAGAAGGCCATCTTTACCCAGAGAGAGGACTATGGAAACTGAAGGTGGACTGCAACATAGCATTTTCACTCTTTTTGTTGTTGTTTGCTTGCTTTTTATTTTCTTTCTCATTTTTTTCCCTTTTTGGTCTGATTTTTCTTGTGCAGCATGAAGGTTGTGGTAATATACATAGAGAAATTGTTCATGCTTAACATATATTAGATCACTTGCTGACTGGGGAGGGGATGGGGGAAAGGCAGGGAAAAATTAGAATACAGGGTTTTGTAGGGGTGAATATCAAAAAGTATTCATGTATATATTTCAAAAATAAAAAGCTATAATAAAAAAACTATGTATTCACAGTTTAATAACTCTTTGGGCATAATTCCAGATTGCTCTAGAATGATTGGATCATTTCAATTACACTAACACTGTATTAGTGTCCCATGGTCTGTTTTATTTCTACCAATGATAATAACTCATGTTTCAAATAAGTGTTTATGAAATACTCTTGGTGGGCCAGGAATTGTTCTAAAAACTGGGTATGAAAAGACTGAAGTGAAATAATTCTTATCCTCAGAGAGCTTACATTTTATCGGAGAGGACATGTATGTAGAAAAGTATATACAAGACATATTCAGACTAAATACAAGGAAATCTTGGTGTATGTGGGTAGGGGGATTGTTTCTAGCAGCTAAGAGAATGTTGGCAATGGTGTCTGGGCTTTGACGGAAACTATGGCTTCTAATGGGTGGAGGTGTGATGACGATGCATTTTATTCATTTTATTCATAGGAGGCACCCCTGTAAAGACATGGAATATTATATGGGAGAAGCAGCAGGGAGGCCATCTTGGCTGGACTGTCAAGGAAGGGAAAGAGAACGACTTATAATGAATCCGGAAAGCTAGGTTGGGACCAGGATAGGAGGGACCTTAATAAAAGCCAACCAGACGATTTGAGCAGTAAGTAGCCATTGAAATTTTGGGAGTAGGGCTGAGGGACATGATTCGACCCACACTTTAGGGAAATCACTTTGGCAGCTGGCCGGGGAAGGGTGGCAGAGGGCAGCTGATTGAAATAGGGAAGCCACCAAGAAGCCCTTTGCTATTGACAAGGTCGGGGAAAAAATAAGGTCCTAAACTGGTGCGATGGTTTGTATGAATAAAAAGAAGAGGACATTTGTGAGAGATATTGTAGAGAAAGAAATTAGACAAGTTAGCAACTGATTAAATGTGTAGGTAAACCACTTGTCAGTGCCTTAGATTTTCCTCCTATAAAACAAATTTGCAGAGGAGACAAAAGATGGAAATAGACATTATTGGGGTGAGACAGGCCTGCTGTGATAGACTGTTGATGGAGTTGTGGGTTGTTTCAATCATGCTAGAAATAATTTTGGAATTATGCTTTTAAAATGCCTAAAATATCATAAGATTCCAGATTTAGAGCGGAAAGGGACTTTTAAAGCCATAGTCCAAGCTCCTCGTGAGGAAACTGAGACAGTAAGTCATTTACCTAGAGTCTCATAGCTAGTAAATGTCTAAGATTGGAGATGAAAAAGAATATCCCTGACTTCCAGTCCTGTTTCTTATACCATGCAGCCTCTCCACAGATGTAACAGCTGGCATACAGGAAAACATAGCTCTGTGAATAAATAGGTTTCTGAATAAAACTCCTTTTCAAGGTATTCACAAATATACAGAAAATACAGCTTGACTCTGGATTCATAACTGGGCAGTCATTGGTCAAAAGGCTTTTTTTTTTTTATTCCAGTGGAAGGAACTTATGCTTTCTATTTAATTAACCTCTTGTCTGGTCCTTGATCCTGTACATCAGAGGCAGAGGTTATTCTGTCTTTTTACCTCAAATTTGGGATAATAAAGCCATTTAAGAATTAGGTTATGAAAAAAAAAAAAAGGGCAGCTAGTTAGTACAGTGTATAGAGCACCAGCCCTCAAATCAGGAGGACCTGAGTTCAAATCTGACCTTAGATACTTAACACTTCCTGGCTGTGTGACGCCCCCCCCCCCCCCCAAAGTCATTTAACCCCAATTGCCTCAGCAAAAAAAAAAAAAAAAAAGAATTAGGTGTGACTTTCTATTTGTATTGAATACAGGGTTATTCTTTCCATGAAAGGAAAAACATAGTGGGTTCCCCCCAATATAATGAAATACTATATTTCATTTTAATAAATGGTAACAAGAATTCTGAGAAATATTCTTCCTATTGTTTTTAGAGTTTAATGTTTTTTTTTTGTTTTCCCTTCAGCCTTTCTTTCTTTCTTTTTTTTTTTTTTTATTCATTTTTCCAAATTATCCCCTCCCTCCCTCCAATCCCTCCCCCCATGACAGGTAATCCCATACATTTTACATGTGTTACAATATAACCTAGAAACAATATATGTGTGTAAATACCATTTTCTTGTTGCACATTAAGCATTATCAGCCTTTCTTTTAAATACAAATCTCTCCCAGACTCCTGTAGGAAAAACTACTTCAGGGAACACCTCAGGGGCCGGTAAGCTGGGTAGGCACCCCGCTACTTGGCACTCCCTCTGATCCCTTCCACCCTCCCCATAAAGAGTGGGGATAATGGGAGGGAAGGTTCAGGATCTTTGCTTACTTTTCTGATAAGATTGAGAAAGCAAACCCCTATTATTTTAAAGAAAAGCAGCCACAGCTAAAAGATATCCAAGACCTTAAAGTGCATTCTTATCTTGACTAGATATCAAGGCCTCCTGCCTCCCCTGACTTCTGAGTCCATACCCTTAAATCCCAACCCCAGGAGGAATTAGTTTTCCTGGAAATTAAGGGTAAAAGGGCTAGGCTACAAATAATCTTTTCTCTCAGCATTTTCTCCTACTTCTCTTTGATAATTAAATGGGCCATCAGCATTCTTACAGGCAGCCTACAGAAGGGACCGGATGCATTTCTTACTAAAGACCCATTCCCCTGAATGTCACCATCTCCACCCTGGATGACACGCCACTTTTAATCTGTTCCCGAGATCTGTTTTCTCTAGGCTTCAAACTTTGGATTCTCAGCTGCCCTTCAGCCTGGACAACATTGACTGGACAACTGACTGGGGACGACTGACTGGGATACCCCTTAGATGCCTCACGCCTCACGGCCTGGCATGAAACCCCAAATCTCTACAACCCTTGTCAGCTTGAAGCAGTTAAGAGGAGATCATCGCTCCTTTTCCCACGTGTATCTGGAGGTGACTGTTTGAGGGGGGAAAAGAAGAGGGGACCTTGCTACTCTAAAGATCCTTGGAGAAAATCTTCAACCCTGCCTCAAATAAGGGACACTGCCCCAAATCTTTTTTTAAATGAATTTAAGTTTTAACTGTTTGAGCAGGGAAAATGATGTGGGTTAAAGATTTCTTTCTAATTCCCAACCCCCATGAATCCCAATGGGAGATATCCAGGCTTTCCAAGTCCCTACGGGATCTGAGCTAACTTGGGCTATCCCAGCCCCCACTCTAATGATCTGCTCAGGTTTCCCCAACCCCCACCCCTAGCACAAACAATTCCTTATCTAAAAATCCATTGAATTCTATTCATTTCTAACCCTGGCAGAAACCCATCAGGATCCAACATGGGACTCCACCTATGGGCCCCTTCACCAAAAGCCCCCCATTATAAAAGAGGGAAACTGGAGTCCACTCTTTGTAGGAGCCCCAAATATGGCATCCTTACACTGGCCATGTCAGGGTTCCTGTCTGCCTGGTGCCAGCCTGGCCCTGGCGTCTTTCTACCTTTACCCTTACTTCCAAACCCCAAATAAACCTCTTTTATTAATCTAGGTTTTCAGGTCTGTAAATTCCTTTACAGGGGACTCTTGTGCCGCTATTAGACCTCATTTAATTCTGTATCCTTGCGCCAAATCCAAAGGGGTTGCAGGGGAGCTCTATTTGACTCCCTGTACTCCGAACCTGCCACTAGACCTCAATTAACCCTAATTTCATCTAAGTACCTCTTACCTAACTCTCATCAACATGACTGAAAAGGACTCAACAACAAAAAATTGAGACAGAGGTTAAGTGACTTGCCTAGGATCATACAACTAGAAAGTGTCTGGGAACAAATATGTATTGAGGTCTTTCTGATTCCAGGCCCAGCTCCATTACCACTGTGCCACTTAGCTGCCTCGAGATCCTTTGCTCCCTGACCTTCATTCTCTGGCCCTTCCTCCTTTGCTAGCGAATAAATCAATCCCTGAGGCTAGTTTTTTGTAAAAGCCCATCTTTAATCTAGTATAAGTTGATATACAGCAAACTGGGTCAGGCTCAGTAAATATTTCACTGAAAGACCCCAAGCAAAGTAGATTCATAAAAAGAAGTGAAGAGATAACTTTAACAAAGCTGAAAAAAGTAGGATTCTTTGCTCACTGTTGCTTCCCCCTTTTAAAGTACTCTTCTGGGAACCATCTTTTTTTTCAATGATGCAATGAGAATGTATTCTAGGGAGGATGACAGGTGGTTCAGAAACTTTGTCATCTAAGGAATAGTTGAGGGAAACTGGAATGAGAAGACTTAGCAGGAAAATGAAATTTCTCAAAGGCCAAAGAAGGGCCACATAGACAAAGGGACTAGACTGGTTTTGTGTGTCCTTAGACAGAACTAGGAACTTTAAGAAGAAGCAATAGGGAGACAGATTTATCTTTCTTCATATAAAAAAAGGAACTTCCTAAGAGTGGGAGCTTTTCAGAAGGGGGGCTCTAGCTTGATGCTACAGTTTCTTCTACTGATGGCAAATTAAATTATAGGAATTAAGAATTAGATTAAAAACTCTGAGATTCAGAAGTTGTTTTTCAGTTGTTTCCAACTGTTCAGGATCCCATTTGGGGTTTTCTTGGCAAAGATACTGCAGTAGTTTGCCATTTTCTTCTCCAGCTCATTTTACAGATGAGGAGACTGAGGCAATCAGGGTTAAGTGACTTGCCCAGGTCACACAGCTAGTAAGTTATCTGAGGCAAGATTTGAACTCAAGATGATGATTCTTCCTGACTTCAGACCCAGCACTCTAGCCACTGCAATGTCACTTAGTCACCTAGCTTCCAGTCAAGAAGACTTGAGTTCCACTTCCAGTTGATCAATGATGGACAGAAACAACTACACCCAGAGAAGGAACACTGGGAAGTGAATGTAAATTGTTAGCATTACTGTCTATCTACCCAGGTTACTTATACCTTCGGAATCTAATACTTAACGTCCAACAAGAAAATGGTATTTACACACATATATTGTATCTAGGTTATATTGTAACATAAGTAAAATGTATGGGATTGCCTGTCTTCAAGGGGAGGGAGTAGAGGGAGGGAGGGGATAATTTGGAAAAATGAATACAAGGGATAATATTATAAAAAAATTACTCATGCATATATACTGTGAAAAAAATTATTAAAAAAAAAAGACTTGAGTTCAAATACCATATCTGATACTGTGCAACTTGGAGGCAAGTTATTTAACTTGCCTGACACAGTTTCCTCATTTATAAAATGGATTACACCTACCTCCTAGGGTTGTTATGAAAATAAACTGAGATATTTATTAAGTGTCTTGCAAATCTTAAAATACATTATAAATACTAGTTATTATTCCTTAATGTGAACCCTGAAACTGTCATAATGTCCAAAGTTTTCACTGTAAGAACTGTTCTTTTAGTTTGTTTCTCTCTATTAAATTCTTATTAAAAGTCTATTAGATTGTATGCTCTGGGAGGAGATACATTTTATTTTTTTTTTTATATTTTTTAATTTTTTTATTCATTTTTCCAAATTATCCCCTCCCTCCCTCCACTCCCTCCCCCCCTTGGCAGGCAATCCCATACATTTTACATGTGTTACAATATAACCTAGATACAATATATGTGTATAAATACCATTTTCTTGTTGCACATTAATTATTAGCTTCCGAAGGTATAAGTAACCTGGGTACATAGACAGTAGTGCTAACAATTTACATTCACTTCCCAGTGTTCCTTCTCTGGGTATAGTTATTTCTGTCCATCATTGATCAACTGGAAGTGAGTTGGCTTTTCTTTATGTTGAAGATTTCCACTTCCATCAGAATACATCCTCATACAGTATTGTTGTTGAAGTGTACAGTGATCTTCTGGTTCTGCTCATTTCACTCAGCAACAGTTGATTTAAGTCTCTCCAGGCCTCTCTGTATTCCTCCTGTTGGTCATTTCTTACAGAACAATAATATTCCATAACCTTCATATACCACAATTTACCCAACCATTCTCCAATTGATGGACATCCATTCAACTTCCAGTTTCTAGCTACAACAAAAAGAGCTGCCACAAACATTTTGGCACATACAGGTCCCTTTCCACTCTTTAGTATTTCTTTGGGATATAATCCCAATAACAGCACTGCTGGGTCAAAGGGTATGCACAGTTTGACAACTTTTTGGGCATAGTTCCAAATTGCTCTCCAGAATGGCTGGATTCTTTCACAACTCCACCAGCAATGTATCAGTGTCCCAGTTTTCCCACATCCCCTCCAACATTCATCATTATTTTTTCCTGTCATCTTAGCCAATCTGACAGGTGTGTAGTGGTATCTCAGAGTTGTCTTAATTTGCATTTCTCTGATCAGTAGTGATTTGGAACACTCTTTCATATGAGTGGAAATAGTTTCAATTTCATCATCTGAGAATTGTCTGTTCATATCCCTTGACCATTTATCAATTGGAGAATGGTTTCGTTTCCTATAAATCAGGGTCAGTTCTCTATATATTTTGGAAATGAGACCTTTGTCAGAACCTTTCCTTTTAAAAATATTTTCCCAATTTGTTATTTCCCTTCTAATCTTGTTTGCATTAGTATTGTTTGTACAGAAACTTTTTAGTTTGATGTAATCAAAATCTTCTATTTTGTGATCAATAATGATCTCTAATTCTCCTCTGGTCATAAATTCCTTCCTCCTCCACAGGTCTGAGAGGTAGACTATTCCCTGTTCCTCTAATCTATTTATGATCTCATTCTTTATGCCTAAATCATGGACCCATTTTGATCTTATCTTGGTAAATGGTGTTAAGTGTGGGTCCATATCTAATTTCTGCCATACTAATTTCCAGTTTTGGGAGGAGATACAGGGACTCGAACTTTGTATCTCTCAATGCTGATTAGAGTATCCTTCATATAATTATAGGGACTCAGTCATTATCTGAAGAGTCTTCTTATTACTGTTAAGGGCAAAGCCATCTTTTCAGCTACTCTGCAATTTTCCTGAGCTCAACTCCCTTCTACCCCCATTTAATTAGTCACTAAGTCTTGTTTCTACCTTTAGCTCCCTGTGTGGACTTTAGGCAAGTCTCCTTACCTCTCTGAGCCTTTGGTTTTCATTTTTTAAAATGATGGAATTGGAATATATGTTTTTTGTTGTTGTTGTTCTCTTCAATCATTAGAGCTCTCGGAATGTTTACTAATCCTTGCCTTCTTTAATAAAGGGCTAGTTTTAAAATTTTTATCTGAATTAGATTCATTTTGTCATTCATATATTTTGATTTTTCTTTATTAGAGTTGCAAATCAAAGTTCCTTTGAGAAATCGAAATGACCTCATTTAATTTGGATAGTTTTTTATGTTAATGCGCATTATTTATTCAGAGTTCACATTGAGGAATTCAATTTGCAGCATGGATAGTTCAATTTCCAGGTATTGCATGATTCAGGATAGAGCTTAATTACAGTTAAGAAATATCATGGAACCAATGGTACCTTTAGCTAACAAAATACAACATATATTTTGATAAAAATGTAGCAGCTTCACCATGGGAACTTTAAGAGAGAGAGACAGAAACTCGGAGAAAGAGAGGGACATACACAGAGAAAGAGATAGAGAGACAGAGAGAGACAGAAAAAGAGAATTGAATAACACCTAAATGCTCATTCTATTTGGCTCTTTCTCATGAACCATTGTTTTAGTGCTGGTTTGGTGGACAAGACATTCTTAGTTGTGACAGGAAAAGATTTTTAGGGATTAAATCTTCTGTAAAAGGCTACTTAGCAAGAGCTTAATTTAACAAGTTATTTTTATTTTTTTTTTCTTAAATCACTCCAGAATTGTACCTCAAGTAGAAGACCATGACCTATGCCTTCCAAACCTTAGAATTGTTATACCACAGTCTCCTTGGACTGTTCTATTTCAGTTTCCCTGCAGTAGTTTCCCTGAATTATATCTCCATTGTCCTGAGTTAGTGTGCAACCCCCACCTTTTTCCTGTCCATTGGGGCTATACTACCCACTTTAAACATTCCAAAAGATAAGACTATCTCAGATACCTAATTGACAACTTTACTTCTGTTTATTCATATATCCTGACTCTGGCCTCCTAGTAGAATTTATAGTTTTTCCCCCCATTCTTCTAGAACCAAATTTATGGTCAATCCCTGAAACTTCCTGCTCTTTGCTTCCTGCCTTTGTTTCTCTTCTTACTAGAGTCCTATGAAAAAACCTGGGAGTCTCACATTCACCACTGGATTCTTTGAAATGAGAGTTCTATCCAGTCAATCAATTAAGCTCTCCAATAAATAAAATATTAAACTCTCTAATCTCTATCTTGCCTCAGTTTCTCCAGAATTCCATTATGACCAGATGATTCTCCATTTTGGTTTAAATTTGTATTTGTCTTTCCACCTGGGAGGATTTTTGAGGCAGTTAATTAAAGGGAAACCTGATTAATATACATTGAATATACGCCTAAAGGCTTCATTTTTTTTTTTTTTTTTTTTTTTTTTTTTTTTTTTTTTTGGCCTGGTTTCTTTTTTTTTTTTTTTTTAATTTTTTTTATTTTATATATATATATATATTTTATAATATTATCCCTTGTATTCATTTTTCCAATTTACCCCCCCTCCCTCTATTCCCTCCCCCCGACGACAGGCAATACCATACATTTTACATGTGTTACAATTTAGTCTAGGTACAATACATGTGTGCGAATATCATTCTCTTGTTGCACAACAAACATTAGAATCCGAAGGTACATGCAACCTGGGCAGACAGATATTAGTGCTAACAATTTACATTCCCCTCCCAGTGTTTCTTCTCTGGGTGTAGCTACCTCTGTCCATCATTGATCAACTGGAAGTGAGTTGGATCTTCTTTATGTTGAAGATTTCCACTTCCATCAGAATACATCCCCATACAGTATTGTTGTTGAAGTGTACAGTGATCTTCTGGTTCTGCTCATTTCACTCAGCATCAGTTGATTTAAGTTTCTGCAGGCCTCTCTATATTCCTCCTGCTGGTCATTTCTTACCGAGCAATAATATTCCATAACCTTCATATACCACAATTTACCCAACCATTCTCCAATTGATGGACATCCATTCATCTTCCAGTTTCTAGCTACAACAAAAAGAGCTGCCACAAACATTTTGGCACATGCAGGTCCCTTTCCACTCTTTAGTATTTCTTTGGGATATAATCCCAGTAGTAGCGCTGCTGGGTCAAAGGGTATGCACAGTTTAATAACTTTTTGGGCATAATTCCAGATTGCTCTCCAGAATGGCTGGATTCTTTCACAACTCCACCAGCAATGTATTAGTGTCCCAATTTCCCCACATCCCCTCCAACATTTGTCATTATTTGTTCCTGTCATCTTAGTCAATCTGACAGGTGTGTAGTGGTATCTCAGAGTGGTCTTAATTTGCATTTCTCTGATCAGTAGTGATTTGGAACACTCTTTCATGTGAGTGGATATAGTTTCAATTTCTTCCTCTGAGAATTGTCTGTTCATATCCTTTGACCATTTATCAATTGGAGAATGGTTCGGTTTCTTATAAATTAGGGTCAGTTCTCTATATATTTTGGAAATGAGACCTTTGTCAGAACCTTTGTTTTTAAAAATATTTTCCCAATTTGTTACTTCCCTTCTAATCTTGTTTGCATTAGTATTATTTGTACAGAAACTTTTTAGTTTGATGTAATCAAAATCTTCTATTTTGTGATCAATAATGATCTCTAGTTCTCCTCTGGTCATAAATTCCTTCCTCCTCCACAAGTCTGAGAGGTAGATTATCCTCTGTTCCTCTAATCTATTTATTATCTCCCTCTTTATAAGGCTTCATTTTTTTTTACCTTTTCTTTCAGTCCCTCCACAAACCTGCTTTGTGATTCTCTGCAGTTTCTAGCAGCTTTCTTCCTAGTCACTTTTTTTTTCTTGACTCCATCGCTTCACACTAGATTTTTACTTTGACTATAAAGTCGAGAAAGGCATTGTAAGAAATCAGCAAATTGCTCTCTATGTTTGGGTGTGGTCTGTTGAGGTCTGTCACCTCTCTTCTCATATTTGAAGCTTTAACAATGTTTGTACATTTGAACAATGCTACAGTGAATAAGAGATTTCTACTTGTGACTTGATAAAGCAAAAAAAAAAATTCAAATGTGCAAGACAACGAATGTTGCCTCTTTGTGACTACATTTGGGGTTTTCTTGGTAGAAGTACTGGAGTAGTTTGCCATTTCCTTCTCCAGCTCATTTTACAAATGAGAAAACTGAGGCAAACAGAATTAAGTGACTTGCCTGGGGTCACATAATTAGTAAGTATCTGAGGCCAGATTTGAACTCAGGAAGATGAGCCTTGCTGACTCCAGACCCAGTACACTATTCACTACAGTGCCATCTAGCTGCCCACTGCACAAGGCAATCAGTAGCTGGTATAATCTCATCCAGAGGGAGCAGATGACTTAACATTTGGCATTCATCTAATTGCTTATGTTTTTAAGAGCAACAGCTAACCAAGCTGTATATAAAAACCCAGTTTCCATAGGAATGCTCATCCCCTAACCAGAAACCAAAGGCATGAAGCTCAATGTGGAGCAAGCCATCAGCTAGGAATGTTGTAAGGTTCCCAGAGTTCCTGACTATGCTTCTGGTTTAACCTTTTTTTCTGTTTTCTGTTCTTCCAGTTCTATATGATTCCATGGCACTTTGCAAAGTATATAGAAAAACTGGAGAAAGGCCAGCTAAGAGGAATCAAAAAGACTTAAGGTTTTCTAAGTAGTAATACTCATTCACATTTCCATCATCTTTGACAACTTATTAAGTGCCTTCCTTCTAAAAGCCCTGTGAAGTAGGATAGAGCACTAAGCCTGGAGTCAGCAAGACCTGAATTAATTGATCTCAGACACTGTAGAACCCTGGGTGAGTCACTTAACTCCTGTTTGCCTCAGTTTCCTTAATTGTAAAATGGGGCTAATAATAGCACCTACCTTCCAGGGTTGTTATGAGGCTCGAATGAGATGATAATTGGGCTTAGAGCCCAAAGGACTTATGGGAGGGGCATAATTCCAACAAAAACTTGAGTTTTAAAGGTAAACAATAAAAATATACAAAGAAATGCACAGGGAGAGCTTTATGATCATAGGGTGAATGACCAGTAAAGTGCCAAATAGGATAATAGGCTTGGGGCATATCGCACCTTTCATTTTTTTTTCTCCACTGCAAGTAGCCATGAATGTGTATCGTTGTCACAAAGTGAAAATCAAGTTACTTATAAAATCACACAAATGCTTGGAGTCCTGAAAGTTAGATTTGGGAATGTTGAGGATTGACTGTGAATTTCACAGCTTGATTAGAGAGAGGAGAGGCTTGAGGCAGGAATACAAGACTGGAGGCTATTGCCATAGATTGGATGAGAGGTGATAAGGGCTGTGTGAGTAGAGAAAAGGGGATTGAACTTAAAACAAGACTTGACAACTGATTGGGAATGAGGAGTGTAACGAGCTGTCGTCTCCAGAAGCTGCTGGATCGCTCTCTGGGAAGAGATCTGCTGTGTCTACTCAAATCTCTCCAACAGATTCTTCTTCCTGTAACGAACCGTTGTCTCCAGGCAGTTGCTGTTAACTCTTGTCCAAAGAAGTGACTTCCCTTCCTGCAGAGAGCCCCGTCAGGCCTGATGTAATGCAGAGAGTCTTTCTTCTTGAATCCTGGCTCTGAATCTCCTCCAGCTCTTATCCTTCTCCAGGCCAATCTGCCCTCTGTGCCCAGTGCTGTCTCTTTTTATCCTCCCAGAGAATGGGCGTGGGATAATGCAAGGGCTTCTGGGAAGAACCACCCCAGCCAATGAGCTTGCCCCCTCTATCAAGTCAACCTGAGTTCTCACCTTGTAATTGTCCAGAAAACCTGAATTCTCACCTTGTCACCATCCAGACAACCTCAGTTCTCACCTAGTAATCCCAACATCTCCCCCTTTCTTTTGATTTAGAACATAGGACAGTCATGACCTTGAAACATAAATCCATCAATATGGGAAGTATTACAGATAATTACATAAATTACATAAGCATATAGTAACATAGTAACATAACGCATGCTAGAAGTATATAACATAATCAAATAATCATAAATTGAAAATTTATAAATGTCCATAAGTCCATTGTCCATTATTCTCATCTTGTGTGAGGAAGTCCAATGATTCCTGCTGGTTTTTAAAGTTCTTTAACAGTCTTCTTATTATCCATGCTCTTTCAGTGTCAGATGTTTCTTAGATCTTCTCCTTTATTTTGAGGTCTTTCTCTTTTTCTGTCTCTCTCTGATGGACAAGGCGAATATGACTCGTTGGCACCCATCTGATTCCTTCTCCTGCTGAAGAAATACAAGCAAACCCTCTCTCCCAAGCAGTTAACCTATCTAATTACCTTCTATTTACCACTTTCTAAATCTCTTCTCATCATCTGGCAATTACATTGGAATTGTTTGCACTGGACACAGCCCTGTTGGTTTAAAAGGCCTGTATTCTCCCCAAGTGTAATCCATTTTTGCAATCTGATTGCCTTTTGGCTCACTTATCAGGTAATCCCTTTCTGCCATGTGATTGCTTTTCTGCTGGTTGATCAAATCAGAGTCCTGACCTTCTAAAGGCTCTTTGGGTGTAACATCAGCTGCCATCATGCCCCAAGTCTTTTTTGCCTGGGGCCCTGGATCTGGGCCCCTCATCCCATTTCCCTGAATTATTCTACACTCTGATGCCCAATGGAGCCCTCTGTTGCATTTTGGACATGGGGTTTTAGGTCTTCTCTCACCCTGTCTTCTCACTGTATCTCCATATCTACACTGAGCTCTTAGATGTCCAATTTTTCCACATTGAAAACATTGCCGAGTTTCTCTAGAAGGCCCTTGCCAGGAGGGACCCTGTCTTTCCACATTCATCATTGTCCGGGTGTAAAAAGCATTTGTTCCCACTGTAGCACAGCGTCTTATGATCTCCTCTAAAGGAGCATCTTTGTCTAATCCCCATATAATTCTTTTGCAAATCTCATTGGCATTTTCCTTAGCCAGATGTCTGGTCATTATTTCTGTAGCTGAATTTTCTCCAATAGTTCTTTTGACAGCAGTTTGCAAACGTCCCACAAAATCTGCAAAAGGTTCATTGGGACCTTGCTGTATTTTAGTGAAAGCCTCTCCGCGATCTTTCTGTCCAGGGAGCACACCCCAAGCTTTTATTGCAGCCTTAGCAATTTGTTCATATATTGTCATGGTATAATTAATCTGTTCCGAATTCTCTCCATACCGACCTTCACCAGCCAAGTGCTCAAAAGTGAATTGTGTGTTAACTCCTATTTCCAAATTGCATCTGACTTGAATTTTACATAATTCATGAAATTCCGCAAGCCATAATAAATTTTCTCCAGGTTCCAGACATGTCCTTGCTATGGATTTCCAATCATTCGGGGTTAGGACTTCATAAGACAAACCATCTAGTAACATTTTGACATAAGCTGATGTAGCCCCATAAAGGGTACAACCTTTTTTCAAATCCTTAATTTTATTCAAATCTAAAGGTGCATATCTTCTCCTTTTTTTACCTACAGAGTCAATCTCTTCAATCACAGGATATGCATGTATAAAATCACTTATATCCTGTCCTTCTCTCTTAGCTTTAACCAATGCTTTTTCTAATCTTGTCATAGGCTTAGGCTGCTTCACAGGCAATTCTGTTTGTGTTTCTGCCTCTTCCCCTCCTTCTTCCTCCACCTCTGAAGGTGGGGTTGATGTGGGCCTGTCAATAATCCGTTCTCTAGGGAGAGTTGAAGCTTCTTCAAGAGAATCATACCATAATTCCTCATTTAAATCCTCTTGCTCTAGGGCAAGATCTTGATCTTTCCTTTTTTCCTCACACTTCCTCCTCTGTTCATTTTTAGAACTTTTCCTTCTCCTACAACTTGCTTGATAGTTTAAGGCTAATTGAACTATGTTGTAGATATAAAATACTTCTGCAGAAATTGAACGAGGCCCATTTTTTGCTTGAAATTCTTTCATTTCATATCCCACTAGCTTCCATTTATCTACATCTATCTTTTCTTCCTCTAAGAACCAAGGAGATGTGTGTCTTAATGCAGCCAAGAGTTTAGCAATCTGTACCCAGGTTACAAGTAAACTCTGCTCCTCAATTATCTTGATTATACTCTCTATAGTACCACTCCTGAATGGAGCTGAGGTTGCGTCTGGGGCTGAGGTTGAGTCGGCTGAGGTCCAGGGATTGAATATAGCTAACATCTGCCCCATTTCAGCTATAAGAGATTCCTGGTTTAGCCCTTAACAAGTTAAGTTCCTTATTTATCTATTAGCACGCTCACTTAATCTTTAACAAAGTTTCCTCGTTACTCACGGTTCTGGGTCAGAGAGACTGAGATCTAGATCGGAAGCTTTTCCACTGGAATCAGGACTGTGTCTGTCCCTGTTCGGGCGCCATATTGCAAAGGTCTGGACTAGCTCTTCTTGTCAGGATAAGCAAATGTCCTTGCCCCACGTGTGGACGCCAATTGTAACGAGCTGTCGTCTCCAGAAGCTGCTGGATCGCTCTCTGGGAAGAGATCTGCTGTGTCTACTCAAATCTCTCCAACAGATTCTTCTTCCTGTAACGAACCGTTGTCTCCAGGCAGTTGCTGTTAACTCTTGTCCAAAGAAGTGACTTCCCTTCCTGCAGAGAGCCCCGTCAGGCCTGATGTAATGCAGAGAGTCTTTCTTCTTGAATCCTGGCTCTGAATCTCCTCCAGCTCTTATCCTTCTCCAGGCCAATCTGCCCTCTGTGCCCAGTGCTGTCTCTTTTTATCCTCCCAGAGAATGGGCGTGGGATAATGCAAGGGCTTCTGGGAAGAACCACCCCAGCCAATGAGCTTGCCCCCTCTATCAAGTCAACCTGAGTTCTCACCTTGTAATTGTCCAGAAAACCTGAATTCTCACCTTGTCACCATCCAGACAACCTCAGTTCTCACCTAGTAATCCCAACAGAGGAGGATTCTGAGAAAGGACAGAATAAGGAGCATTCTGAAGTTTAGGGAAGAAAATAAATTCTGTTTTAGTTTGAGATGTCCATCTCCAACTCAGGCAACAGAAAACCAGAAGAAGCAGATGAACATGAATGGGAAGCCATTCATTCATGGGAATTTGCTTTATCTGGATCAGGTCTGAGCCGTTGTTTGTGAGGGCACCTTAGTGTAAGTATCACTCCTCAACTTTACTCTTCTCTTCTTCATCTCAGTGGCCTATTTCTCCTTTGTGAGCCAGTTCACATCTCAAAATTGGAAAGTACCTCCAGAATTTTTGCCTTTTCTGACTACCCCACCAAAAATTTCTCCTCCTCTTACTCCACCTTGCATTGAAGTTTAAGACCTTTTTCTTCTTCCAAGGGATTTGTCATGTTTTCTCATAGAATCATAGGTTTACAGCAAGGAATCTTAACTAGCCCAGTCTCATTTTACAAATTGTCCTGAAGCTTGGAGAAATTGTGACTTGCCCAAAGTCACACAGCTAGAAAGGTCCTTTAACTTCAAATCCAGCAGAATTTCCATTCCTTTCCTTTATCTCTCCTACCAGATTGGGTGGGTCTGGAGCTGAGATCATGGGCACGGGTGCTTTTGCATCTCCCACATTGCCCACTCTAAGGCTGGGTGCCTCACTACTGTTAACAGCTAAGTTCCATTTCTTTAGAGCTTTTGTGCTTACTAAGTACTTTCCTCCCTGCAATCTTGTAGGGTAAGGATTACTCTGCCCTTTCCCCCCCATTTTAAATATGAAATAAGTGCTCAGTAAATGTGCTCCTTGTTGGCTTTGCTTATTGGTTTGAAAAGACCTTCCCCAAGTATTCAGAAAGTTAGATTCTTGGACCAGTTCCACCCCAGAAATGCCAACCCCTTTCCATTCCTTGCTACAAATAGCTTGAGGCAGGAGCATATATAGGGCTGTGTGTACTTTGGCTGGGGTTTGTTATTATTTTTTGACCTTCTTGAACACAAAAATTGCTTGATTTTACTACCAATTAAAAGGAGAATTTTCTCTTGTTTTAGAATAACTGGAATTCACAATGATCTTGATTACATAGTCATTTAGCAAATATGTAATTACCCAAACATAGGGATCAGAAGCAGATTTGGTCATTGAAGCTGAAGATTTATTAGGTAGTTCCTACTTTGAAATTCTCATCAATAAAGCCCCCAGCTGAGAAAGTCACAAAAAGTACCTCTTCCCATCCCCCCCAGTCATATTGTGAATTATCTTCTAGGTGAAAATGTGTGGAATATTTTCAGGAAAAACAGGTTCGTTTTCGGGTAGACAGTATCTAGGGATCCAGGCCCTTATTGATGCCTCCATCTCTTTGTTAGCTTGGTGTTCAGTTATGTCTGATTCTTCATGACTCCATTTGGGTTTTTTTTTTGGCAAAGATACTGGAGTGGTTTGTCATTACTGCCTTCAAGACATTTTACAGATGAATAAGCAGAAGCAAACAGGGTTAAGTGACTTGAGTCACACAGCTAGTAAGTGTCTGAGGAACTCAGATTAGAACTCTGGAAGATGAGTTTTCCTGACTCCTGACCCAGCAGCCTACCCCACTGCATTGTTACCTAATTGTCCCTTGTTGCCTCTCTCCATCTCTTGTAGCCACTCTTTATGCTAAGGAGCTATGGAAGTTATTTCAATTTCATTGTTCACCTTTGACATCACCCATTCCTCTCTGTCTTTGATTTCTTGTCTGCCTTCTAATGCACCCTCCCATTCTGTAGTATAGTCCTGTTAAGGTTCATAAAGACACCCTAAAAGGTTGGGATCACATATTGGTGTCAAGAGGTGTCTCAAAAGAATTTGCAGGCTTGAACGTATCTCAAGCCAAGGGGCAAAGTTTATCATAATTGGAATGCCAGTTGAAGCAGGCTAAGTTCCAAAAGGATTTAGCAAAAAAACAGGAGAAAGAAGATAAATTTATGGGACAAAGTTAGAAAGACCAGAGCTTCATGTTACTTATTTGCTAATTTTATGGCTTACAGGTATTTTTGAGGGATGGTCTATTCACTATTGTCTCAGGAAATTTGTTATCACTGATCAACAGATTATCTGACAGTCAGCAATGTTTGTAGGAACATCCTAAGCCCAGAAGACTTTAGAATCATTGAAAGAGAGATTGTTAGAACAATAGGACTCTAAGATCAGGGGGGCTCAGGATTACTGCTATATTTCCCTTAGAAGCTGTATACCATCAGTTCCACAACATGCATCAATTCATTTATAAGGGGAGGAGGAGTTGTGTTTTCAGAGCTATTCTTCCACCATCACTTGTCTTATTTCTTTGTTCCACTTTCAACTTTTATTGTTTTGTGTATTTTGGAAAGAAATCACTTAATAACCCTTCTGTTTTTTCCCTTCAAAAACAACTACTCCATAAATGTCTTTTTCTTTCTGGAGTTTTTATTTTATTATTTGTGCTTTCCTTGGTTGTTCTATTTACCTTTCTTATATTTCTTTTGTCTGGGATGCTTGCAAAGGAAATCATCTGCTGACTTTTTTTGGGAAGGGTAGGAATGCTTCAAATGCCTGTCTTATATTGAACGTCCATCTCTTTTTATTCATAATTAGGCCCAAATTTGCAGGACATGACCTTTTGGATTGGATCTTGAGTTTCCTTGCTTTTTGGAATATATTATTCTATTCACTTCCCCAGTTTCTCATGGATACAGAATAGTCTTGTGTTATTCAAATTTCTATTGCTTTAAATTTGAAGAATTTTTCTTATGGTCTCTGGCCGACTCTTTTGTTATTGAAGTTATTAATTTATCCATCATGTGAATTGGACTATTTTTTGGTCTGTTTTTTTTTTCCTGGAAGCAATCTGTGGTTTTTTAAAATTGTTGTTTTGTTATATATCTACAGGTTTTGGACAATTTTAAAAATTCCTTGCATTCGAATGTTTAGTTCTTTTGACTTGTCATATTTTTCTGGGAGGCCTGTAATTTGTCTCTAGGCATCAAGAGATCAATAGGTTTTGCTTATGTAGAGATCATGTGTTCTTTTAAAGTCATTGCATTTTGATTTTTATCTTCCAGATTGTCCTTTATTTCAGTATATTTGTATTTCCAATTAGTTTCCCATTCTTGCCACTGTAGATTCGGTTTTTTTTCTCTTCTGCTAATTAGTTCTTCTCTACAGGCCACAAATCCTTCTATTTGTTCTCTTTTGGCTTCTACTTTCTACTTTTCTTTCAAGATTCTGATTTCTCTTTTGAACCATGCTGGAATTCACTGGATCTTTTTCTATTTTATCAATTTCCTTTGTCTAGAAGTATTTTTTGAGAATGTTTGCTTCCTTCTGCATTAATAACTAAACTGATTATTTATTTGGTGGGGCTTTAAAAGGTTTTTATTTTTCTATTTTATTTTTTTAAAGGTTTTCTATTCCCTTTTTCATTCATTCTCTTTTAATGGTGAGTTTTCTAAGGACTGGGTCAGCTTCCTCTCTCCTTCACTTTTCACTAGTTCTATTCCCTGCCCAAAATGACTTCTGGGGGAACAAGATTGGCACCAACTGGAGGCCAGTCTCCTTTTCTTCAGATCTGGTACAGCTCCATATAGATGCTGGAGCCTTGGCCCAATTTTCTCCATTTTTTACATTTTCTGGCTGAGTGCTAGCACTCCAGGAAGTGCCTGCTCTTGCTTTCTTTTAGCTTCCCGTCCCCTTCTTCACAAGTAGGTGAACAGATTTGAAATCTGCTGCTTGTTACCATAGAATGAGCAGGTGAGGGCAGGGACATTATATGCTAACAGAGATTGTAGCAACAGCAGGGAAATTGTTCAGTGGATTCCAGAACCCAAACCTCCAAGTTGGGTGAGGTGCCCTACTGGACCATGAGGTTATGGTGAGTGAATTCATCAGGGCTTACCTTGTTAGACTTTGTTGGTCTTTTGGCCTGTGGAGAGAGACAGCTGTCATAGCTCTGCCATTGATATATAATTCCATTTGGGGGAGTTTTTGAAGGTGAGGATTAGAGAAAATGGTTAATCTTTCATCTTTTTGGTCATCTCGCCATAGAAATTTTTAAATAGCTAGCTTCTCTGGTGCATCGTAAATGGGATTTGATTCACCCACAGAGTTTCCAAGAATTATACAGATTATGCAAAGCAGCATGTTTGTGGTTCACATCTGTGATTTCTTTTATATTGGAGACTTCCAGTGGAGAGCCACTAGCAAGCAGAGCAGAGCTACAAGAGTTCTGTACATCAGACTTCTGGACAGTTGTGCGGGCCACTGCAGTCAAGTAACTTGGTTGGGATCACATAGCACATGTTGGAGGTTGGACTCATATCCAGCAAAGTGAAGAAGACCTGAATTGTACAGTGGAAAATAGGAATTATCATAAGCCTTTTGAACTCTTCTCCCTATCCTTTCTCCATGAAGTAGAACAGATTGGGCTCTAGCCACACCTGACTGTTTGCAGAAATCACGTAAATAGCAATCTTATTTAGAGAGAAGCCTGGGAGAAAACAGTGCTACTCTCATGTCAAAAAGATTCATCTAAAACAGTGGATATTTGCTTTGAAATCTGATATTCCCATCTCCCCTTTTGGGGAGAAAAATAACTCAACAGCCTTCAATTTCTCAGTTGCTTTCTTCACCATCCATTAATAAAGGTGAGAAGGCCATTGGATGATACCCAGTGTGGCAAAGGAAAACAAAAACGTCAATCTTGCCATACTCTCTCGCCATTTGGAGCTTCTGGTTCCAGGGCTAGCTCAAGTAACTGAGGTGAAGAGTAATTCCTGCTCATTCATTTTTTTTCACCCCATTGTTCCCTATGCCTGAGAAACTCCAGCTAGCAAATTAAACATTTAACAAGAGTGATCAACAAGTTTAGTAAAGTAGCAGAATATGATGTATCCCTGCCAGAACCATCTACATTTATTCATACCTCATCAAAGAATAAAGAAAAACTGATAGGAAGAGAAATATTCTTCGCAGTCATGGCAAAATCTCTCAGAATTTCTAAATAATCATTTCATCATAGATCTAGAGTTACAAATGATTTTCTAGTTCAGCTTTCTCATTTTTCAGATGAGGAAAGTTAAGACCCAGAGAGGTGATGTGTCATGCCCAAAGTCAGATTAGTAGTATGTGAAAGAGCGGTCCTTTTGAATTAGTTAAGGGTCAAAATGATAGAATGGAGTTGTCTTCCTTTGTCTTCTTTGTCTTCACTAGCTATAATAATTTAACCGTAGGAGGGGGGGGTCTACACAATAGAAAGGAATATTAAGTCTTTAAATCATTTGCTCAAATCTTCAGGTCAACATGGCTTTTCTTTATCCCAAATTCCAAGCGTGGGATATGTGGATTGATGGGGCTTTAGCTTTCAGTGTTAGCAACACATTTTTCCAATGAGAAAATGTTCATTCTTGACCTAATAATAATCTTATTTTGACAATGTTTTATAGGAATTAAGGGTTTACTTAATGTTGTTAATTGCTTGTGCCAAAACACTCTAGGTAAAACAGCTTTGATAGGGGATAGTTAGCCTCATTTGGAACAACATTATAAACAGCAGAAATGTCTCTGAGAAGTGCTCAGAAGAGCAAGGCTTGAAAGTCCTGGGACCTTAAAAGGGAATTGTGGGACCAGGACCAAGCTGTGGGGCTACGTGGGGCCAGGGAGTCTGGGACCACCAGTTTGAGGTATCCCATAGACAGTTCAATTTTCATAGACATTCTCTTTTAGCATTTTTCATTGCATTACTTATGTTTTATTTTCCACTCACCCCTTTGCTTGATATATGTATTATGGAATCTCCAGAGCATAGGTCCTCATGTATCCATTTCCTTTTATGTTTCCTACTTCCGGTGGCATCTTTAGCTGACTTTGATTTTCCCTTGACTTTCAATCTCCCTGCTTTTCTAGAGAACTGTGAGTTAAGGGATAGAGGTGGTAAGGAGCAGTGTTGGTTGTGGAATCCTGACCACTTGCAATGGGTCTGTCTATCCCCTTTCTCAATTCCCCTGCAATCCCATAGATATCCAAAGAGAATGATTATGGATGGCCCTACTGATTAAAAAACAGACAGTGGAATACAAATTTAATGACTGAACTTGGATTCAGGAAGATTTGGGTTAGAATTCTTTGGATCTGACATTAGGATGAAAGCCACTTGACCTCTTTGTACCTCAGTTGCCTTACCTGTAAAATTTAGATAATAATGGCACCTACTTTACAAGATTGTGAAAATCAAACAAGATAATACATCTAGTGCTCTGCAAACCTTAAAATGTTATATAAATATTAGCTATTCTTCATCTTTTTCTTCATTATCATCCCACCCCCATTAGTTAAAAAAGGAGTTGAAATGTATATGCTCATACTATTTTCAGAATTGGATAACAGACTCATTTAGAATATGTGCAGATGTCAAGTACTATAGCATCGTGAATTGAGTACTATCTGGGGATAGAGAAGTAAAAAAGAAATAAACAGAAGTACTCTCAAGAAGCTTATGGAGAAACAACTTGTAAACAACTTGGTACAAACAAGATTGTCAATCCAAAAGGAGTTGGGGTTGGCTCCAGCAAGTAGGCCTGAATTATTAGGAGACCTGGGAAAGGCTCCTTGTAGAAAATGGCACTTTAGCTAAGATTTGAAGGAAGCCAGGATTTGAGGAGGTAGAGAGTCCCAGACACGAGGAAACAGAAAATACACAGAGATGTTGTATCTTGTGTGAGGAACATCAGGAAGGTCTGTGTCAGTGGATCCATCCAGAGTTCTAGCCCTCTCACTTACTAACTAGCTAGGGGGTAGAAGTGGGATTCATTATTTCTCTTTCTGTGACCCTCATTTTCTTCTTTATAAAATGAGTTAATGTCACACCACCTACTTTAGATGACTATTGAAAGGAAAGCGCCTAGTGAACTACAAAATGCTAGAGAGATGGGAGCTATACTAAAATAGATGGTTTTGGGCAAGGAGATTCTGCTGAAATAGAAACCTATAAATTCCTCCTGGAAATCACTGGGACCCATAAATCCAGCTCTGCCTCTTTACCACCTTTGTGACCCTGAACAAGTTATTTAATGTCTATAATTCTTGGTTTCCCTGTCTGTAAAATGAAGATGTTGGGTTCGTTCATCTATAAGCTCTAACATTCTCGAATCTTGTAAAACTGAAAACCACAAGGACATTTTCAACAAAGGAGACCTTTGCTGCCCCCTTCGCTCCCACCCCTTTAAATGTTAAAGTTTAGATACTTTTTCTTTTCAGCTACTGGTTTTCAGAAGTTTGGGACATTTTTATTGTCTTCTCACAGTAGACAGAGATACATTCTTTTGTTTCTCTGCTCTCGGACATCACTCTGCTTTTATGTGTTTATCACATTCCAAAATATTATAGTTATTTGTGTGTGTTACAGCTTTCTTTCAAGACTATGTTTCAATGAGAAAAGAAATGTATCATTCACCTTTCTACTTCTTCCACTGCCTAATGTGAATTGTGCATAGTAGAGTTGGATCATTTTTTTTTTTTTGCTTTGGTTTGATTTTGTTTTGCTGAGGCAATTGGGGTTAAGTGACTTGGCCAGGGTCACACAGCTAGGAAGTGTTAAGTGTCTGAGGTCACATTTGAACTCAGGTCTTCCTGATTTCGGGGCTGGGGCTCTATCCACTATAACAGCTAGCTGCCCCGAGTTGGATGAATGTTGAATTACATTTGGGACATTTTTATATTTCTACCAGTTGATTTGATTTGATTCCATATGGAGAAATTCATTTTGTCATCACATTATTTTCTTCTTTCTTACTTTGAACAATTACTAATACAAATGGGAAATATAATTGAATCATTTCAAAATGGAAACAAATCAAGATGTGTGTTTAGTACTCAGGCAAATACATGACTTCTGTTTGATTGTGTATGGAAACATTCTGAAATTGGGTTGTTGGGAGATGGTTGTCCTTTGGGTAGAATTCACAGTCTGAAAACTCTAATGAGAAAGAATTGGCAGTGGCCTCCAATTCCCTTGTTGGGCCAAACAAACATTTGCATTCATGTATGTTAGCCTCCGTGAAGGAATATTTTACCATTCTCCCTTTAAAACAATTTTGCTATTTTGAAAATGATTTTCAAAGATAGAAATTCTGCCGCATCTATAGTCAGCAATTCTCTTGGGCAGGAGAGGGTGAGGAGGGTGGGACTTGGGAAAGAAGTCTGTGAATAGAAACAGCTGTCTTCTTATACAAAAGCAGAAACAAAAGCTTTGCTGAGAAATCTGCTTGGCATTCAATACCCCTAGTATTAGAACACATAATGTTTTAATTTCTTTCTTTTGTGCATCTTTTTGTGCACCTGAAATAACGTATTTGCATGTGAATGGGGGAAACCTAATGCTATCTATATTCTAAGATTCACCAAAAGAAATGAGTGATTGTCTCCTTAATGGGGCCAATACCATTTGAGCCACTTTTCCTCCCATTTTTTCAGCCTCAACCTCAAAAATAACCCTCTCTTTGTACCAAAGAGATGTTTGCTAGATGACAAGCTAAGTGAATCTTTACATTTTATAATGACTTCTGAAGTGGAAAAATTGTGCTAAAATCTATCTGTGGAGGATGCCTGTTTATAGGGCTGACTCTCAGTAAAATTGGGAACTAGGTAGTGGGTAGTGAGTCCAGTCTACTTTCTGTATGTCCCCTTTCCTGCAGGTCTGTAGGTATCCTTATTGCAATTGTGCTGGTCACTTTGGATGATTGCAGTCATCTAAAGAAGAGGCAGTGGAGTATGGTGGAGATAATACTAGACTGGGGCGTCCCTTATTTCTTCTCCCCATAGTCTACTAGTTGATCATGCTTTCAAGTCAGTAGGGAAGGCTCCCTACTTTCTTGGCACCCTGTCCCCTTCCCAATTTGATGTGGGATTTGGAGTTGGACAAACCAGTTTTCAAATGTCAGCTCTGCCATATTCTGTCTGTGTGACTTTTGACAAGTCATTTTATTTGGGCCTTAGTTTCCTCATCCATGAATTGAGCCAGATGAACTAAACCCCAGAGATGTTTTCTAGATGTAATTCTATGAGTCTTTGATCCTCATTCCTACCCCAAGTTCCCAAAGTTTGCTTTCATGGCTCAATGTCTGGGTAGCACTGACATAAGATTACTCGATTTCAAGCAAGCTGATTGTTTATACATTGAAGAAAAACTTAGAAAGTCATTTTTTTTGAATGGCCTTCACGATTATGTTCTGTGTTTCTGTTATGGAGGAAGATTCTTACTGCTTGAACCTTGTTGGATATTATAGAATTAGATGGAAAACAAACATCTGAAAAGCAAAGGGTTTCAAACTAAAGCCTTCAGTTGGTTCCAAATCAAAAGCAAATGTTCTCAAACTGTCAGATTTGGGGCCTTTTATTTATGGCAAGGATGTTTCCCACAGAGCGAAGATAAGTATGTCCGACTTTGCCTGAGTAAACAAGTTGCTTTTGGATAGCAGATAAAACTGAAAGCGTTGAACAGATGGGCAGGAAAATCTTATTTGTCTGCCTTCAGGTTTATATTAGATATTTTGTGGAAAGTGAAGTAACACCCCCACCCTACTCACTCAAGGTTGAGGCAGGTGGGTAGCCACATTTCCTAAAATTGGCCATTTAGAGAGAATGGTTTATGGAGCTTTGAACAAATATTCCTGTTGGGTACTAAGTCATTTTCCCAAGGAACCTTCCAATGGCTTTGAAAAACAGTATTGATTAGAGCTAAGATATAGGATAAATATTTTTTATGTGGACAGCAAGAGTCAGAGTATCTGAAGCTTCAAAGTTCCTCTCGGCTTTGAAAGCTTATGGCATAGCTTTATCCGTGTCACTGGGAAAAGAAATCCTGTCATTCTCTAAAGAGCGCTTTTTCTAAAGAGCATGAATGAACAATAATAGCTCACATTTATATAGTGTTTTAAGGTTTTCAAAGCATGTTAGAAATATTTCATTTGATCCTCACAACAATCCTGGGGTGGGGGGCCAGGTGCTGTTAGAACACTTATTTTAGAAATGAGGAAACTGAGGCAGACAAAACTTAAGTGACTTGCCTGAGATCACATGGCCAGTAAGTGTCTGAGGATATATTTGATCTCAGGTTTTACTGACTCCCAAGTCCAGTGCTCTCTTCACTGTACCACCTAGAGGCCTGAAAGACAACTCAGAGAGCATAAGGAGAAACTAGTATAATTAGCCAGGGAGTCAAGAATCTGGATTCAAGTCTGGGTTCCTTCACTCTGTGATTTTCTTGATTTGGATCAATCTGGTCATTGTTGAAAGCCTGTAGGAGGGATTTCACCTTTGCCATTTTCAAGTTGCTTCTTGGGAGAGTGGATGTAATCACTGCCATATTTATTTTGAACCATGCTTCTTAGGCTCATAGATCATGAGAAAAGTTTTCTGCTCCTCTCCTTAACTTTACATAGATAGCACAACAGGGTCCAACTTTTAAGGACTTTATAATTCAATTGAGGACAGGGAAGATGATGTAGCCGTAATGGTAGGGGAGCAACTAGACTGCAGTGAGGGAGTATTTTCATCTAAGGAAGGATATCATAAACGTTTTGGTTATCGTGCACTTTCCTTGCACAGTCTGGGAAAGCTTGTGGACTCTTTCTTAGAAGAATAGTTTTAAATTCATTAAAAAAGATGTGTAGAATTACAAAGGCAACCGATTATATTGAAATACAGTTATTAAAAGTGTTCATGGAGCTGAGCTTAAGAACCCCTGATCTAACTTTTCCTGCTTTGTGATTGAGTCAGGCCCCTCCTTCTGTGCCATTGAATTTCTGGCATCAGCCATGGTTGTCATTTTTAGCATTAGAGAAAGGGGAATAGTAGGATTGGTTGGCCTGAGGTTTCCTCTTGCTCCTGTATTCTTCCATCAACCTGCACTCCAAAGTGGTCCCAACTTCTCTGCTGGATTGGAGAATTAGAAGCTCTCATACTCTTACTCTCCTGATGTGAAGATTTTCACGTAGGAAAAATACCTAGTGAACCTCAAGGTAACTTTGTCTGGGGGAGTGGGAGCAGAGGGAAGCCTAGATTGACCTTTGGGGTGTAGTTGTTCAGGTAAATGGGCTTTGAAGTGATTCTGTTCTTTTGTCCCTTTCTTTTTTGGCCTTAGATGAATAAAGCAGCAGTTTTCTGAGGAACAAGTCACTGACTTGATTTAGAAGCCTGATGTTACCAAAGAAAATAAACTCTTCTTGGCTCCAGGAAATGGTGGGATACAGCTAAAGTACATCCTTTTGTTATTGAGGTTTCTTAACACAGTCTTGAATCACATGGCATTGAGTTATTTATTTATTTTGGGGGAGGACTGGAAACTTTTATTACCAGTGGAAATCTGCTTCAAAAGATAGTGAACCTTAATACTGAAGCCACATTACAGCATCTCCCTGAGCTTCAGAGAACTTATTCATCTCCCTGAACTTATTCATTCACTCATTTAACAAATATATATTAAATCTGTGCTGTGAGCCCATCACTAGAAGAGGTTCTGGCAAATCCATCCTTTCAATGGCATTGAATTATTAAAGAGAAAACAAATAGAATTGCAAAGGTTTTTGGTTAGGAGGAAAGGGATTAACAGGCATTTTTCTGATTTTTTTTAGAGTAGGATGAAGCAACCAAACCTTCCTGTAGTTCTCTGGGGAGTGGCTGGGGAAGATTACAGAAAATAGAGATTAATCAGTCAAGGAAGCACTTACTGAACTTTTACGCCGTGTTGGGCACTAGGGAGGATATGAGGGCAACACAAGATATGGTCCATCGTGCATATCATACCATCTACTCTTGAAGAGCATATTGATACATAAGGCACTTGAGAAACCCAGAGTTGGAAGGGATTTCGGAGGTCAATCGGTTATTCCAACACATTATACCACAGGCATCCTGCCAACAACATAGGAAGAACTGATCTTTTCATTTTTGCAGGTAAAGAAGCCAAAATCCCTCCGGGGAAGTGAGTTGACCAGGATCATCTTGGTACTAAGTAGCAGAGTTAGGACTTGTACCATGGTTGCCTTATACACACACGTATCATTTATTTCTATGTTACATATAAAATATATAATGTATATGTATATATATGTATGTATGTGTATATATATATATGTAGAAATTTACGTATTCATACACATACATACATATTTCCAATCTATTACCTTTCTAAGTGGTCTTGCAGCTTGTGTCGAAAGACAATCAGTGGTAAACTAAAATAGCAACTTATTCCATCCCTGGAAAATGAGACTGGAAGCTTTATGAGACGTAGAATTATGTGTTGTATTTATCTTCTTCACAGAACCAGGATGTACTCAGAAGTATACTTAATCATTTTATTTGATGAATGAATAAAACATTGGCAATAATAGAATTTGGAGATTCTCAGGGATCCTGAGAGGTCATCACATCTGATTGCCTGCCCTTAATCCCAGCTGCAATCTTCTTGAAAGGAAATCTTGCCTTTAAAGGCTTGCTAAGAACAGGTAAAGAGTCGGGAAAAGAGCCAGATTAAATACAGTTCACATCACTTGGAGGGCTATTATAAAGACTTCAAATGTTCAAAAGTCCTAGTGCTGACAACAGCAAGTCATTTCACAGAGAAATCAGCTAGAAAAAAAAAAGTCATCCACAATTGACTCCGAAACTGGAGGGGGCCAAGGGTGCGTGTATCAGAAAATGTGGCATCATATAAGTGAGCAACTCTGGTAACTGCTTTAGTAAAGCATTACATCACATTTATTTGGAAAATGTTTATTTGTGAAAGGGGAAAGAAATTCAAGCGAAAGATTAAATTTTTGGAGATTCGATTCCCTTTGTTCAGCACTTAGTGATCCATATGCAATTGGGTCCTTAAGAAAAACTTTCTGGTAGCAATGATAACATTAACGAGGTCCCATTTTTTCCTAGTCCTATACAATTGATAAAAATATATGCAGTAGAATAGTACTTCTTATGCTTTTTCCACTTGTGACCCCTTTTCACGTGAGAAAATTTTATATACCCCCCAGTATATAGGTACATAAAATAAGAATACAAATCGATCCATCGACCTCTGGGTTATGGGCCCAGTATGCTTCCACTGCGCCACTCTGCTGCTAATAAACATACTGATAATCATAATTTTGTGACCCCCACGTTCACTTATGAGAGCCCCTACAGAGTCACAAACCATAAATTAAGAAGCTAGGAAGTAAAGGCCCAAAATATTGAGTCAATAAGGAATTACTCCTGGGTGTCCAGTCCAGTAAGTACGAGATATTTGTAATACAGAAGGAGAAGATCCGATTCCCAACTTCAGAGTCTGGTAGAGGAAGACACAAAGATGGGATATAGTCTTGCTAACACAACACCAGACTATGAAATTCTCAGTCCTTTGTTTTACCTTATTGCTTCTTAAAATAGTTTCTTCTTTTTCTTTAGGCTGATATGCGGTGAGTACCGTAGGGAACAATGGTTGGCAGAAGAGGTCAATGAGAAAGATAAGTGTAGATATATTAAATCTAGTATGTATCAAGTGATGATCGTCTAATACTAGGTATCATGGGAGGTAGAGAGGGCAAGGTTTGCAAGGCTCCTATCCTGTGGAAGGATACTAAAAAATAGCTGTGGCTGACCTGAGCAATCCTTATGATGCAGCTGGAAAACAAAATTGGGGGAGACTGTGCATGACTGTGAAGGGGGTGTAGCTTTTAAGGGAAAGATAGCAGTAATCTTAAAATTCCCCTGACCTTAGAGTGCTACGGTTCCAACAATCTATCAATGATTCTAAAGTCTTCTAGTCTTAGGATAGTCCTACAAACATTACTGTCAGATAGTCTGCTGATCAGTGATAACCAAGATCCTAAGACAATAGTGCATAGAGCACCCCTCAAACTTACCTGGAAGCCATAAAATTAGCCAATAAGTAAAATGAAGCTCTGGTCTCTCTAGCTTTTCCTATAAATTTGTCTTCTCACCCCCGGTTCTTTGTAAACTCCTTTTGGAACTTAGCCCGCTTCAATTGACTTTACAAATACCATGAACTTTGCCCCTTGACTTGGAGATGGGTTCAAGCCTGAACATTCTTTTGAGATATCTCATGACACTGGTCTGCAACCCCCGTGATGTAGGGAACCCTGATACTGTCCTGACTTGGGGGGACTATCAGGTAAATACTCGAGAAACCCCTTGAACTCTCCCCTGAGAAAGACCCACTTAGGGAATCAAGATAAAGTGGTTTCATTCTGTTATCTTGGTGGGACTAGTTGAGTCCAGGACCACTCCTACTGAGCCTGAGCTGGAGATCTAGATTTCTATTGACCTCTAATCTCTATTGAGATTAGTCCAGGGACACTCATTTAATTAGAAAATTTCTGTTCAATTTGTGAAGATTTTGGTCTGACTTCAACTCATACTGCACCCAGCCCCTAGCTAAAGTTTCAAAAAGGGGCAACTTGGGGCACTTTCTTGCAGAGGACCAAAAGCAGCAATCATGCCAAGGAACCTCTCTGTCCTTGGCATAGCTGCCTTCAAGGACCCTCTGCCCGCTGAGAGGACTTTCTCTTTTTGGTGTTAACCCCTCTTTATCTCTCTCACCTATTTCCCTAACAGGACTACACCCCTCTTTACTTCTCTGTCAGGATTTCTCTGCTAGGACTTTACCTTGCCTCTAAGGAAGTCAGTCTCCCTAGCAGATTCCTTCTCAGTTCAGTTGATTGTTATAAACTTCTTTTGCCAGTCTAACTTTTTGGGGTTCGCAAATTCTTTTTACGAAGGACCTACGCCAACCAGAGGGGGGTTCCCACAACTCTCTGCCCTGTGCCGAACCTCATCAGCAGCCTTTTGGAGTTTCCTTTCTTAACCTCAACAACTAAACAATGGTACTTTCAACTGAGCCATTTTGTACCTGACAATAGACAACTGAAACTTATGGGGTCATACTTCCTTCCCCTTTCAAGCTCTGATCTTTTGCCTAAAATACTCATTAGGCTTTTGGAGTCTGACTCCACATAGAGCTCCTGATTCTCTTCAAAAGTCAAATAACTGTTACCAAGATTGGAGCATGTTTAAGGAGTCAGTGGTCTTTTGAGCAGAGACCAAACAATGAGGGAATGGAACCAAACAAACATCTATTTTAATGGTTAGCTGGAGGTAGAGAATATAGGGGTTACCAGGTCTGCAACCACAAGCTTCCTTTCCCACATTCTGCTTGCTTCAATCCTAGCATTTCTTCTTCAATACATTGACAGGCTAATAGGGAATAAAGAAATGCAAATAGAGCCAAGCCCCAGGTGATCTCCAGGCCAGACAGGTCAAAGCAAAAATAAAAGCACTGCTTTCCAATATTTGACTGTTTCTCTTGAAACCTAGGACGTCCTTGCTCCAAAATCAGCTCCCTATGTACTAGCAAATATTGCCTCTTTATTCTTTTCTTTTTCTTCCAGCTTTATATTATTTTTTATCTTTGCCCTAACAAGTCAATGTTCTGATTGTATACAGCCATATGAATCAGAAACTACTTCCTTAAGCTCTCCTGGAACTCCCACAAGAGTTAAAGGCACTTCCAGGAACCAGGATAAGTAAACTCCCTTAGTTTTTTGCACCTTTGCTGGCTGTAGTCCTTCTTAGCATCTACCTTTCATGTTCCCATGTTTCACTTTGGAACCAAACTTCTTTTTGAATCTGGAAACCAAAGTGATTAATCCTTTGGTCATACTCAAGTAATAAATGTCCAATTGCACAAAGATTGTGAGCTAGAGAATCAAATTGAATTGTGAATCTTTTAGCTCATCTGGCTTGTGAGCCTAATAATGTTTGAAGCAAACTGTAGGTCATCCCTGAATCCAGATGCCCTACCAACGAGGCAGCTACTGATCTGAACTAATTTATATTTTAAAAAATTACTAAAAGGTATTGATAAGGTCAAAAAAGAGATAGGTCAAGATAAAAATAATTAATAGGAAATTCTTGTCTGAGGAGGGGTTAAAGGAAATAATTTGAGATACAAATGATTAAGAGAAATTCCTGTCTTATTTACAAATATCTCCGGAATCTCTTAGATAACATCTCTGTGCAAATGTTGTTTTGATGACCCTAGTTATATATAAAAGGAAGTTCTGAAAAATAGAATCCTTGCATTTGGTCTACACCAGCCTTGTGCCGGTCTATACCAGCCTTGTGCCCGCCAACTGGCCTCCCCTTGCAGGCAGTTTGGCCTTCCTGGAGGCCAAATGTCTGTCTATCCCTTTGCTATCAATATAGACTTTGTTTTGACACAGCATTGAGTAGCGAATTCATTCGCTCCCCGAACCTGCCCTTGGTTACTTTGGGGAAAGAGAGAGGTTAATTAGACCCAGGAGGAGAAGAGCTGATCCATCTCATCTTAAGAGCCCCAATTTACTCCTCATCATTATCATTGAACACATTTTAACAAAATGGTGTTTTGAGTCAACCTGAATAGTGAAACAGACTGGTATATTAAACCTTCAGGCCATCTAGGAACCCAAGAACACAAACTAAACTTTGAACTTATGAGCTCAGCTGCTTTCTGAAATTAATACATTGGGAAGGAATGTTCAGTGGATAGATACCTGACTTTTTGAAATAACCTGACTGCTAAACCAAAGGATTAGCTTGAGCTATCTTGGAACACAATCGAAGAAGACTGAATTTTGAACCAACTTCATCTGTGAATCAAAGTGAATTTGGACACTATGAGCTCAGTTGGTTTTAGTAGTTCATACCTGTCTAAAGATATGCTAATCAATATCTCAGAGGTTGTTTAAATTTGCCCAGAGATTTGAGGGATAGACAATGAAGACTGATAAATCACTCTATACACAGTCTATACGAGCAGGATAATCTGGGACTTGGTTATGTGGGCTTCTTCCTGACAGGGGAAGAGAGTTAGCTCAAAGTCCACATCAAAACTACAGAAAAACTTATGAAATTGGCCACTCTATGAAATCAGCAGCATGCACAATCAAACTGAACTGGAAACTAGACTTTGAACCAGAGGGATTTGAAGCAGCCCAAACTATGACCCAAGCTGAAATGTTACATCTTCACCTCAGCTGTGTTGACTTCATCAAGCTAAAAATTGGACTTCACTGGGAAGCAATTACTGGATAAAACTCATTTCTAATGAAAATCCACCTATGAATCACTAAAAACAGATTGACTCCTGGACCAAAATGAATCGTCAACCTCAAAACTGAGCTGCTATGAGCATCAGTGTAATGAGTGAACCAAATGGAAAGTGAACTTGAAAAATGAAGTGAATCTTAAAATAACCTGTCTGCTCAAAAGCCTGCCTCTAACCCAGAGACCAATTAAATTATGGAAACTTCAGAACACAGAAAAACATGATGCTCTTAGACAAATTGTTTTGAGAACCTTATTAGGGAGGTTACCCTCTGAAATAAGGAAACAAACTGATATCCACAGCAAACAAACTTCCAAATCATATTCAACTATGAAACTAGATTGTCTCCTGAACCAATTTGCCCTGCACTTGAAGAAGTGTGAGAAGGTATCAAGGCCTGAGAAACCCTAAGATTACCAATCTTGGGAATGCTACAAACAATGCTGCTCAATAGAAGTAATTCAATACTGATTCTGTTGATCCGTATGGAAACTATCCCACCCCTACATTAGCAGTTGTACCCCTAAACCATAATATTAACATATCAACCTAATCTTTGTTTCTTTTCCCCATAAAGTTATCTTTTTCTTCTGCTTCTTTGCTAAAACTCCTTTGGAACTTTAGCCCACTACTTGACAGTGGATTCCCTAAAGTCTAAGGAAGGAAATATAAAACAATCATTGATAAACAGATTGTTAGAACAAGAGCACTGAGGTCAGGGGACCTCAGGATGACTGCTCTATTTCCCCTAGAAGCCGTACCCCACCAATTCTACAAAGGTTGCTTCACACATTCCACTACTCTGTTCCTTAACTTGAAGACTTGAGTGTGTGAATTCTCTCACCAGACTCATGACACCAACCAGGGAGGATCCTAATCTTGTTGGGGTAGCTTCCTCCTTAACACACTGTTGTGAATCCAATTGAACTATGAACCTTTGAGCCTACTGACTTGAGAATTGTGGAATGTGTGAAGCAACCTTTGTAGAATTGGTGGGGTACGGCTTCTAGGGGAAATAGAGCAGTCATCCTGAGGTCCCCTGAACTCAGTGCTCTTGTTCTAACAATCTGTTTATCAATGATTGTTTTATATTTCTTTCCTTAGACTTTAGGGAATATATAACAGTGATCCTGAACCCCTCTTACCTTAGAATGCTGTTGTTCTAACGATCTGTCTATCAATGATTCTAAAATCTTCTGACTTTAGAATAGTCCTACAAACATTGTTAACTGTCAGATAATCTGCTGGTCAGTAATAGCCAAGTTCCTGAGACAATAGTGAATAGACTATCCCTCAAACCTACCTGTAAGCCATAAAAATTAGCAAATAAGTAACATGAAGCTCTGGTCTCTCTAACTTTGTCCCATAAATTTCTCTTCTTTTTCCTGGTTCTTTGCTGAATCTTCTTGGAACTTAGCCCACTTCAATTGGCATTACAATTACAATAAACTTTGCCCCTTGACATGGAGCTGGATTCAAACCTGCAAATTCTTTTGAGACACCTTGTGACACCGGTCTGTGACCCCAACTTTTTGGGGTCTCTTTTTGAATTTCAACAGAAGCATTCAAATTTAAATTCTGTATGAACTACCTGTTCAACTATACAACAATTCAACCAAATTTAAAGGAAACCAATTGTTTATCCAAAAGTACAAACAAAAAGGACCAAAATGAATTCCCAATCAATCTGAACTTTGAAACAATCTGAAATGTGACAATCTTGTTCCCAAGTCATTTATATTTATGTAAAGGAAACATTCCTGTGAAGCTGGGAAATGGATGCTGGAGAAAACTGAGCTCCAATGTGAACAAACTTACTCCTGGAAAAAATGTAACTGTGAGTTTGTGGGGTAATATCCTCTGTGAGATTCTAAAACAATTTGTTTTATCAACTAACCTGAACTGTTAAAGCTTTTAGCCAGAAAAACTTGGAACAACAGGAAATGAAATTAAATGGAATAAATAAGCAATCTAAACTTGTAAGGAGCCTTTAAATGGGCTGCACCACAGCGCATCATTGAGGCCCGGAAGTAATTTCTGTGGATATTAGGACTGCCCTTGGGCGGGATCCTGGCCACATTGAGATAGCTTTGTAATGGGTGACTCTCTCGCTGATTGGCTGTGTGTGTGACCTCACAGGCCCTATGTAAGCCCACTGCAGGCAGCAGGCGCTCTCTTTAACCTGGCGTTCTTCACCCTGGCTCCCTAGCCTGGGTGGCCAAGCCAAGATGGATAGCCAAAAGAGGTAAGGGTTTTGGTAGTGAACACATGGGTCTTCTGACCAGGTGTTCACTCGGGAACCAACAAGTCAGGGCATCAGTTAGGGCATTATGTGAGTAGGTATAATAAAGGCTTTTAAGATTACACATGGCTGTTCTTGAGTGCGCTACCGGTTATTAAGCTATAGATTCAAGAGATTGTGGCCAGAGACCTTTGAAGGCCTCAGAGGAGGTGAGCCAGGTAGAGTTCACACTGCAGAGGACAGTGGTCAAAGGTACTCTGGTGGGTCTAGGACAGACTAGTAATTGTAACTGCCAGGAGAGCACGTTACATAAACTGAAAACCAAAATGAAGTGGGCAAACTGTTGGAGAACAGAAGAAGCAAACTTGCCAGTCTAGGAGTTGAAATAAACTCATGTCTATAGAAAAATGATTTCAGAATCAAATGGCTCAATTGCATCTGTGACCATTTGAACTAAATATAAATACAAACCTTTGAACTGCATTGGGTAGCAGGTAATGTGTGAAAAAAAATCTGCAAGTGAATTTCTGTATCACATTGCTCTATGAACCAACTGTGTGCAAAATTCGTTCAACCTATAAACTTAAGGTTTAATAAAAGATATCTGAAAACACAATTTTATAAAATTGAATTCTGAAACACCCTGAACTATGTTTATTGAAATTTCACACTTGAAGCCAAACTGCTTTTAGAGTATCTGAAGAAAACTATCTTGCAAGAATTATGTAAATCAGCTGATTTTTGACAAACAAAAATCAAATGAGCTTGAACCAAACCCAAACAAGACTTGGTAATACATATTGACTCCTGAACTTAAATTGAACTGTGGAAGTCTGAAACAAACAGTTTTGTCAGCCAAAATAATGAGGAAGAGAGGGAAAAAAGGAAGAAGGAGGGAAGGAAGGTGGGAGGAAGGGCAAAAAAGGAAAGAAGGGAAGAAAGAAACATCTGAATACCTAATATGTAGCCCAAAATGTGCTAATTATTTTACAAATATTATCTAATTTTATCTTCACAACAACCTTGGGAAGGAGATGCTATTAATTATGATTACCATTCTGTATAAGAGGAAACTGAGGCAGAAGTGAAGTGACTTCTTCAGCTAATAGGTACCCAAATCTGGATTTGAACTCTAGGTAATCCTGAACTAAACTGCAAGTAAATTTCTGAACAAAAATACCCTAAGAGAATCCTATAGTTTCCTGTATTAAATTTCCATTTCAAGAAAGCATATATGACAGAAGACATTGCATTCATAAGTATCCATCTTTGCTTCTTTGCAGGTTTTCTTTTGTTCTCTAATGTGTACTTTTTACTTTATTCTTTTCTCTTCTATCTTTCCCCCCATTCCCAAGAAGTCTACAGTTAAGCATGGATATATTTATGTATACATACATATATACATATGCCCATATATATATAATATATATATGCACACACATAAATATACACACATATATATACATGCTTACACATACACCTAAAACTATATTAACATGGCTTGCACATAATGTAGATTTCTCTTTTGATTGAATCTTTTTTTAAGTTTGTCTTTGAGGTGATTTACTAGCCCCACTTTTTTTTCTAATAAATTATACTCTTCATCACTATCAATGTGTTTGTGTAGATCTTTATTTCCTATCCCTGCTAACTCTTTTATTTTACTTTTACATGGTAACTTGTCTTGCTATTACTTAACTTCCCTTATCATCTCTGCCCACTCCTTTCCTCCCTCTTTATCCCTTTTCCATTAATCTACATACCTTATCCCACTCCCACTAATCTACAGACTCTTCTAAGCCTCCGCTTTTACTATTCCCTCTCACCTTATTTCTTTATAGATTTTAGAGGGTGCTATATCCTTTTTGGTATGTATGTATGTATGCATGTGTACATATAATTCTCTCTTTAACTCATTCCTAATGTGAAGTTTTCAGAACTACTAGCCCTCATCTCCTATCTAATTCCTCTGTGTTGGTTCTTGCTCTTGTACCTCATTTGTATAGCATAATTATTATCTTTACCTTTTCCTAGATGGATTTGTTTTTTAGAGTCATGACATCATACTTAGCTCTACTCCAATCTTTCTTTTGGATTACTCAATCATTCGTATCAGTCTTAGACATATGGTTCACATTTCCATATATAAAACATAAATAGTTTGTCCTTATTGAGTCCCTTGAAATTAATCTTTGATGTTGTCTCTTATATGTTAAATTTTCTATAGAGTTCAGGTTTGTTTGAGATAAAATATGAAAATCCTGAGAATTTGTTGAATGTTCATTTTTCTCATGCAATGTTATACATAATTTTGCTGGATATAATATTTTGGCCATAACCCTAGTTATTTTGATTGTCAAAATGTAGTATTCTAGATACCTGGAGTTTTTTATTATAGCCACTGATAAATTCTGTGCAATTTCAGTTGTAGCTTCTGCATATTTGAATTGTTTTGTTGTTGTTGTTGCTTGTAAAATATTTTTTTTTGATCTGGGGGTTTCAGAATTTAGCAATAATGTTTCTATATGCTTTTCTTGTAGGATTTCTATGAGATGGTGATTGGTAGATATATATATATATTTTTTTTCTATTTCTATTTTCCCCTTTGTACTATCACTTTCAGACAATTTTCTTTAATTATTTCTTGTATTTTTGTGTTAAGTTTCTTTTTTTAGTTCTAGCTTTCAGATAATTTCCAATTATTCTCATATTTTCTCTTTTTGATCTTTTCTCTAAATCTGTTGCTTTTCTTATAAGATGTTTCACATTCTCTTCTATTTTTTCATTCTTTATATTTTGTTTTGTTATTTGAGTTTCTTATAACTTCACTGACTTCCCCTTGCTCTAATTTTCAGAGTATTTTCTTCTTTAAGATGATGGCTCTCCTTTTCTAGTTGATTGATTTTTTCATAATCTTTATTTTTTTTAGATTGTTGCTTTTTAAAAAAAAATTTCCTCAATCTTTCACATTTGATTTTTAATATCTTTTTAAAGTTTTTCTATGAATTATTTTGTGCAGATAATCATTTAACATTACTTTTTGAGATAGGAGAGGCTTTTTTACTTCATTTGAAGATGAACCCTGATTTTCCCTATTCCCACAGTAACTACCTATGGTTGTGTTCTTTCTCCTTTGCCTGTTTATTTTGTCTTTCTTCCTTTTTAAAAATGAATTTATTAGTGCAACCACATCTAGTACTGGTGAAGAGGGGACCCTCTACCTCTGCAACTCTGAAAATCCTTGAAGGAGAAAATCTCCTTCAACTCTGCCTCAGAGAGGGACTTTGCCCCAGGGACAGTTTTCCTTGTTATCTGGGTGAGGTTGTCTCAGTCCTGAAACTCATTGAATTCAATTCAGATTCTAGCTCTAGCTGAAATCCAGCTAGAAGCCAACTTGGGACTTCACCCATGAGCCCCCTTTAGCTAAATCTCTCATTATAAAAAGAGTCAAACTAAAATCCTCTCTTTGCAGAGGTTCCAAACATGCCAGCCCCATGCTTGGCACACCAAGGGCCTCTATCAACTGGAATATTTTTTTCCAGTGCCATCCTCTCTTTACCCTCACCTATTTTCCTAACCAGACTTTAACCTTACTTCCAATCCCCATAATAAACCTCTTTTATCAATCTAGGTTTTGGGGTCTGTAATTCCTTTACAGAAAACTTCTACACCACCTGAAGGGAATCTCCAAAACTCCTTATCCTTGTGCTGAATCCCAAGGGGTTGCAGGGGAACCAAGCCTCTCCATTTTGTTCCCTGGACCCCAAACCTACCACTAGACCTTATCATTTAACTCCCTGACCACCAGAAACCCTGATTTCATTTTTAGTTCCCTAAATCTAAACCTCATCATTGGGGTGCAGGGAGATGTTGCTTCTGACTTCACTTCAATTTTCCCCTCTGGCTTGGGAACCCTGTAAGTACTCACAGCCAGTAGTTTCCCTGCCCCACTGATTCAGCACTCCCCAAGTATGTGCTGGTTTCTTCTCAACCAGGATGGTGTTTCAGCTGGGCTTGGTGTCCCTTATCTGCAGAGGTTCCCTCAATCTTCCCAAATTCAGAACCCCCAACTTCCCACACTGTCTGGGAAAGTGCAAGTTCTAATGGTTGGTCTGAGGCTGCCTCTGAACCCAGCTAGTCTTAGTTTGCTGTTTAGGCAGAGCTAGCTTGGATGTTTACATTTCACTTAGGTTAAACTTCAGTCCTAGGGTCTTTCTTCCTATGTTCATTGTGTGGAATTAACTGCGTAAAGACATTCTCAAGGGAATATAGGCTTAAACTATACTTTAATTGTGACTTGAGACTTTATAATAGCAAATAGAGCTGTAGCTAAAAGTTGCAGGTTATTGTCCCCTCCAATTTCCCACTACCCCTAATTAGTATTTAAGTACTTTTAAGGGTAAGGATGGCTTTGAATTCTATATCTGCTTGCATATCAATTCTCTAGGGAAACTTAAATTAAGACTTTATTATTAGTGACTTGTATTCTTTTGTTTCTGGACTCCCCCTAACAATGGGAGAAAAGACTAGCCTGGGGGTAGGGTGGGGACTTCTACATTTGGGCTATTTAATCTTATATTTAGAAGTTATGTTTTGCACTCCTTTACTGACACTTTGTCAGATGAAAGATGCCTTTTCTCACAAGATCACAATAAACCTCTTCTTGCTTTTTCTTACTCTGAGAGTCTCTGATTGTTTTTGTGGATGATCCTGTCCCACAAATTTGGTTGTCCCAAAAGGACCCCTGTTCTGCCCCAAGTCTTACTTGTTTTTCATTGGTCTGCATTTACTCTGAGGCACAATTTTGTTATGTATTGGGAAAAATCAGGAGCTTGGAATTGTTTAACCCACTCCTCCATCTTCCCAGAATCCTCCCTCAAGGTTCTCTGAAACAGTTTTCTAAAATATAATAACTTATAATTCAGATTCTGAAAAACAAGTTCCTGGAAATAGAAGAGAATCAAACTGAATTTTGGGCAATGAAAAGTAAATAAATACAAACCTTATTTCTTGAATTCATCCAACAGAAAATATGATGGGAAGCACTGAAGTGAACTGATTTCCCCATAAAACTAAATTCTGCAACAAATTCACATTTATAAAGAGAAAATATGAAGGAAGAAAAAGCAATTGTATATGTCTAAACAGAAGTGCTTTGGAAACCAAAGGACTATGGTGAGCAAAATCTAAGATAATTTAAATAGCAAAGTCCAACAAAACCAGAAACAAACAGTATAAAGAACCCAACAAAATTAGAAAACACTTTGTTAAGAAAAGTGGGGAGAAAGGAGAACCCAAAAGAATTATGAGGAAAACTTAATTGTTTACCCAAAGTTAAAAGCAACAATGTAATAAAAGCTTTACAAGGTCCTACAAATATATAGGATAGATTTGGAATCCACATTTCATTTGGTTCCACAAGTAATTAAGTTGAGGATTTTAAAGGCTATAGAAGGGGAATTAATTAATTATCACTACATCAAAATTTAACTGGGATATATCCAAGATGAATGGATTGAATTGCTTAGAAGGATAGCTGGAAACTCACAAAATGGAAGTCCACTAAGGGAGCTGTTCAGGGTACTAAACTTGAATAGTGAAAAGATTCTGAGGAAAGATGATAGGGTCAAACTTAATTTAAGAAAATCTTTCTGGGAAATATAGATTATTTAAAAAGTTGTCCTGTTAGAGGTGAGGTAGTTCAAGTTCAAAGCTACTATTAAAGGCATCAGTTGAAACAGTTAGAGCATCAAGATATATGGATAAAAAAACCATATATTCATCTGGGTGAAAAATCATACATTTTTAATAGGAAAAAGAACAAAAGCATAGTTTTGCCTTTTCAGCACTTCTTATCTTAGTGGTGCTGTAGCTGCTCATAATTCCTAGTGTTTTCCCCTTGGCACACATGGAGCTTCTTGGAAGTTTTAGTTTCTATGTCTCCCTAACATTTCAGAAGTAGGTTGGCTCCTATCTAAGCCCACATTGTTTGACCTAAAAAACATCATAATCTATGGCAGGGGTTCTCAAACTACGGCCCGCGGGCCACATGTGGCCCGCTGAGGACGTTTATGTGACTCACTGGGTTATGGCAAATGGGCTAAGGGGCAGAGACAGAGTTTGAGGTTTTGCTTTTACTATAATCTGGCCCTCCAACAGTCTGAGGGACAGTGAACTGGCCTCCTATTTAAAAAGTTTGAGGACCACTGATCTATGGTATAGGATTGAAAACTGGGAATTTTGTTAATAGAGCAAATAAGGGGCAAATATTCCTGGAATTCTGTAATTTGGATTTATTTCTAAAGCTTCTTGATTTCTCCAAAGGATGATTGGCCCCAATGTGGCATTTTCTTTGTTGGTGCTTTGCTAGTTAATACGTTATATACCAATCAACTTCCTCTGAGATGTATTAGAACCAAGAGCTGAAGGATATTTAAAGAGGAAAATAGTGAACTTTCTTGCATGTATTGGAAATTGCCTACTCTGTTAGATGCACACTTAGGGCTGTGGCAAATGTACCATCCTTCAGTCCCTGCCAAATCCAAATTGGCAGAATCAGCTCAGCTGCAACCCTGACAAGCTTAGAGGACTAGCTCAAACTTTCCAGAATCTTGGTCCGCCATAGCTCCTGAGAGCTGCCAACCCTGAAAATGTGCTCAGCACAAGTGGAAGGGGCCCAAGGGTGAGGATTCCATTCATTTCAGGAGCATTGGTCACCTGAGGGCATGGGTCACAAGCTTGTGCAGAGAGATTTCACCTTGGAAGGGGATTTGCCATGGTAATTTGTGACATGGGGTCTTTTGCCCACAAGGCTTCATGGTCATTCCTGTATTGGTGCAGACCCTCTGGAGGAAGAAGCAGGTCAGGAAATGGCTGGTGATTGCCTTCCTGGGCTCCTGCTTCACAGTTGTTGCAGGGATCATGGGGAGCAACTGGAGACAAAGTGAGTTTATGATTTCAAAGGTTCCCTGAGGCCTATTTTGGGTTTAGGCAAAGTGAAGCTCCTGGGATGCTGAGGCTGAAGGTCAAGCCCTGAGCTAAGAGGGTCTAAGTGACTTCTACTTTTGTAAACCGAGCAAGCCAGGGACTTGAGAAGTCATACAAATTATCAGGGGCAGATCTATTTCCAGTGTGAAATTAGTCTGTGGTATGGAAAGCAAGCCTCAATGGCCTTTTTTTAAAACTTTTTTTTTTTTTAACTTTCATGCTGCTAGTGGAAGCCTTAATTTTTTTTTGTGCATTGCTTTCACTTTTTGATTAATCTGTCCTATTTGTCAATGTCCTTTTTCAATTATGTTTTCAGAAAATAAAAATTCTTTCTTCGTAAAAGTAACTTTTGAACTAACCCACCATTATTCTGACAGTCTCAGTTTGAAACCCAGAATTAAGGTGTCTTTTAGATTGGAGTAATGATTGAAACAATATTTTAATCAGTCATTTATATAAAATGTCTTATGAACTTCTGAAATAAATTCCTTAGCCAGATTACTTATAAAATAAAGTCTTACCTTTAAAAAATGTTAATAGCAATAATGCTCTTCACTCTGAAATGAAATGAACTTTCAACAGAAATGATAATGTGACAACTTAAAAAGAAGGGAAATAAATATATACCCTTTTGCCTAGCAAAAATAAACTTCTGAACAAAATTCCATGCCAGATTTTAACCCTCAGTGTTTGCCCTACCTATCAGATTTGTTAATCTATTTGAACTATTCTCTTGTGACCTAGGCTCTCTTTTATACCAAATAACCTATAATGTAATGACAGCTGTATTTCTGAAACCTGAGTGCTTTAAGAGCCAGTTGTGAACCAACCAGCTTACATGAAAAACCAACTTTTACTCCAAAGAACCTGGGAACACAAGTGAATCAAACCTGAATTTTCCACTAATTTGAACCTTGAAGCAAACTGAAATGTGATAGCGTCATCGATATTGTTTTGAGTACATTCAAAGAAATCTGCCCTGGATCATTTTGGATCTTTTCTGGATATAACCCAGTTTTAAAGTCCACTAACTTTCAAACATATAAATTAAATTGATATGTGGAACAAATTGAGCCATGAAATGCTAAACCAAAACGTCTAGTGAACCAAAGTCAAACTTAACTTCTGAAACCAAGTGTTCTGTGAATTTTTGAAGTTAACTGTTTAATCCATTAGTCTAGAATATAAAACAGGAGAAAGAGAGAGATAAAGAAAGGAAAAGAGACAGAAAAGATAGAGAAATAAGAGAAAAAAATGCACTAACTACATTCTTGAATAAACAAAATTTTGAACCATAGTGAAACAGTCAACACTGTTCAGAGAATATCTGAATGAAACTGTGCTCTGAATAAGGATTATTAATTGATTTCTAGCCAAAATCTGACCTCTGAAATAAATTAAGTTATGAATCTCTTAATAATTCTGTCTCCCACTCAAATGAGCTTACAACCTCTGTATGGTTATAATGTGTGATCTAAATTGCAGGTGAACTTCTGAATAAAATTATTCCATGAATCACAAGCAAATTTACCTGGCCACCATTCTTTTTAATTTAAGGTTCCTAGGAACACAACAACTAAATGAATTTTGAGCCAATCAGAAGCTTGCAACAAATCGATGTTATATCCTGTGCCCTGCTCTGTTGAATTGTCTCTCCCATGAAGCAGTGGAATGACATGCTTACTGTATAACACTGATTTCTGAACCAAATCCACCTTTGAATCCTTAAACCAAATTGACCCTTGGTAAAACGAAACTATGAACTTCTGATCAAAGCTTCCTCATGAACTATAGTAATGACCAACTGCAAGTGTTATGCCACAGTCTTCTTGAACTGTTCTACCTCAGTTTCCCTGAATTATATCGCCATTTCCCTGAATTAGTATACAACCCCCACCTTTTTTCCTGTCCATTAGAGCTGTACTACCCACTCTAAATATTCCAAAAGATAAGACTATCTCAGGTAGTTAATTGACATCTTTATTTCTGTTTGTTCAGACATCCTGACTCTGGCCTCCCAGTTAGTAAGAATGTATAGTTTTCACCCCCATCCTGCTAGAAGCAAATTTATGGTCCATCCCTGAAAATTCCCACTCTTTGCCTCATGCCTTTGTTTTACTTTTTACTAGAGTCCTATTTTTAAAAACCCTGTGAGTCTCACATTCGCCACTGGATACTTTGAGATGAGAGTTCTGTCCAGTCAATCAATTAAGCTCTCCAATAAATAAAATAAATAAACTATCTAATCTCTATCTTGCCTTAGTTTCTCTGACATTACACAAGGGAACCTTTTAAGTAAAGATATTCATAAAGCTCTGAAAGAAGCTGTTTGCTCATCCAAACTAATTTTGCTTGTGAACCAAAGTAATGAGTAAACCAAAGTCCAAGTGAATTTATAAATAAGATTCTTTGAGACCTGTGACTTAATAGCTCAACTCAAATTTTTCTCCCAAAGTATCTTATAGATCCAACTCTTACCTAAAGTAATGTGACAACCTATCACCTAAATTTTATTTGAGACAAAGACAGCCCAAGAGAATATTTGAATCAAATCAAATTTGGAAGGACTTGAAGCTTTCCCTGCTGAACCAAGTTGAACATGAATGTGTAAACTACCTGCCTTGTGAACCAAGGAAGTAGTTCACCAAATTACACTGAATTTCTAAACCAGAACAACCTTTCTACAGAACTAAATGTGCCTAGAAAGGAAACTTTTAACTCAAGGTGACTTGTGAAAATCATCTTCAATTCTTCTTCAATCTGCTCTACAAATCAAATGATGAGTGATTACAACTGTAAGTGGACTTCCAACCAAAGTACTTAGAGAATCTCTGGAAGAATTTCTGTGCTCAGTTCAATTCATCTGTAAATCTAACTTTTCCATAAAGAAAGTATATAAATAAGTACACCTCAAAATGTGAACCAAAGGGAAGAATAGAACCCTTGGCCAAAATGTTTTTAGGAATACTTCCAAAAAAGTTTTCCTCTCAGGCAGCAGAAAGCTGACCTCTGAACCAAAAGCAATTATGAATGTCTAAACCAAATTGTCTCCTGAAACAATCAAAGCTATGAACATGTTATTCAGATAGAATTGTGAATCTCTTAGTTAAACTGACTTGTGAATTACATAATTTGTGAAGCAAACTATAGGTGAACTCTCAACTAGCCTACTCTATGAACCACCCATGTGCTGGAAAGGTACCTCATTATCCAAATGATCCAAACTGATTTTTGTACCAATCTGAATTTTAAAAGTAAGAAATCTGATCATCTAAGTCCTGTTGTGTTGATTTCACTTTCCTATTAATAGTGAAATTAAGGGCTTTCTTCAAAAAGCCAAGTTAGGAACCTAACCCATATTTGGATTTGTACACCAATCTTATACAAATGGATTTTTGAATCTCTTATATAAACTGACATGGGAATCAAATAATGAGTGGTCTTAAATGAATAAGTATACCTGTGAATCTCTGAAACAACTTGTCTGTTCATACAGACTTTTCTCTACAGTGGCCTTTCACCAATGAAACTTGGGAACACTGATCAGAACTAAACCATGAAACAAACTCAAGCCCAGATGTTTTGAGTCTATCCAAAGGCCACTCTTGTATGAAGCACTGATGATTTGTTTTTTGGATAAAACACACTCTGAAGCAAACTCAACTTTGAATCTCTAAACCAAACTGATTTGTAAAACTAAATTATAAACTTTTGAACCAAAAACCAGCTTAATTTCTGAAACAAAATGCCTGGGAGTGACCTCTGCAACCATCTAATAGCTCAACCAAGATGTCCTGCCAACCAACTCCTACCTAAACAGCGTGGAAACCCAACACATATGACAATGGGGACACAACAACTTCACTTCCAGAATAACTAGTCTCATCAGCAAAAATTAACTAAGAAAGGTACAGAAAAGACATACAGAAAAAATGAGCTGAATTTTGAACTAACCCAGTGGCATGAACCAAAAGCCCAACTTTTAAGAATAGCTCAAGCTAATTTTACTGTCAAATAATTGAAATTAACTGATGTCTGGAGAAAACTGACCTCTGAACCAAACTCATCCAAGAATCTATAAAGTAAATTGTCTCTTGAACTGTTCAGACTCAGTTTTGTGAATCACATTATACTGGGAACTTCTGAGCTCATCTGCTAGCTGATGAACACCAAGTAATATATGAAAAAAACTTCACCTGAATCTCTGAAGCACTCTACCTTTTGCACTTGGGTGCAAAAATCAAATTGACCTAATACTTAACCCGGGACCTGGGAACACAATTTAACCAAATAATATTCTTAACTGACATGAATTGTAAAAACAAACCGAAATGTGACACCCCCTGAATTGAAGAGTTCTCAGAATATCTAGGCAAAAACGTCTAGGAAAACGGATCTCCTTTTTAAAACTTTAAAAATACTCTGACCTTCCATTGTTTCCATTTGTTCTTAGTATATTTCCTTTAATTTTTCTGAGGATCATAAAACTTGCAGTGTACTATACCAGCCCTTTCAGGAGGTGGCAATTAGAATTTTGACTTGTCCCAGTTCCAAACAGTATGGAAGAATGGAGGGGAAGTAGCAACTCTCAAGGCCTTTAAGATAAAGCAGTCTTGCTGGGAAAAGCTCATCTTCTGCTGCTAAGAATGTGAGACTGGAGCAACCCCCAGAATAACATACAATCTTCCTCACAATGTGGAAGAAAAGTTCCCAGAATGCACAGAGTGTCTGTGCCACAGAGGTTTGCAGAGAGTAAACAACTGAACTGAGAGAAGTGGAATAAAAATGTATTTCTGAGAATTGATTATCCTACTTTCCTGGGGACTCTCTATTACTGCGAAGAAATCTAGAAGAGCAAAGAGAGTGACAAGATCCCATGAGTACTGAGGAAATTATCTACCATGCTCTGCTAACTGAACCACATCTTGAAAAAGAGGCTCAGTTTATAAGGGGTAAACCCTTCATTGAATTCCAACGCATCAGTGGACATTATCACCAGCACTAAACACCATTCCTACTTCAGGAGCTGGAAAATAGACATCACAGGGTCAGGAGTCTAGTTCATGGTGTGGTAAAAACTCTTGGCTCTGTGTAATGGAGTATCTGCACCTTCTATTGCACCTAAAATGGCGTCACTCATGGGCCTAGAGACCTGCTTCTGGGAAACAAGAGAACTGACATGTGCCTGGACATTCAGCATTGGATTACTAAGTGGTTGGGAGAATTTTTCCCCCCCATTAGTTACCATGGTTGGAACTGACTGAGCACAATGGGCAACTTGTTTTCTAAATTCTTGTCTAAGGTTGAAGAACTCCACTCATGATAAGTGACCCCATGAAGTAAAGGGGGAGGGCCAATGTCCATGAAGCCCTAAGAAACGGACCTAGTTTTTGACTTGTTTCATTTGTCCTTTTGAATTTTAAGTACAGACAAAAGAAGTCTGAGAGCAAGACACCAGGAACTCAAAGTCCAGAAATCCAGGCCAGATGTTGCAGGCAGCCCAGTAGGGAAACCCTGAGAAGCAAAGGTCTGGCAAGCAATGGGCTTTGGCCTTATGGGGACTAAGACTATGTAGGAATTTAATTAATCTCTAAATTGAACTCCCTTCCCCTCCCCAAGGACTGATGTGGTACGGGGAGAATTGTTGCTGTTTGCTTTTGCTGTATCTTTGAAGTAAATGTCCTTTTAAAATATTAATTTGATGTTAAGTGATTAAAAGGAATTAAGATACTAGTCACTGGCCCCTAAAAGGAGGGAACCTGATTGAATCAATGGTAGAACAGAGACTTTCCAGTGTCCTATGGTACTGGAGAACGCTGAAATGGGGTACAGACTAGGACCTCAGCCAGTGGGAGCAGAACCCTGTTACATTCATATTCGGAGCAGAGGAACATGTCTGAACAAATTTTTATTTCTTTTATTTAGTCCTGGAAAGAAAAAATAAGGTATATATGAAGAATCTCAGCCTTTAGGTGACCTACTGAGATTTATTTTCTTGTTTGCCCAATTCCAGGAGAAAAAAAGGAAGCCCCAAATTCAATTCTATATGTTGACTTGTGATATAAGGCCCTCTTCATGTTTCCTAAGATAGAGCTGCCACAATGAACTTGCTACTAATGAATGAATGCAATCGACTTGGGGTGTAGGAAGAAGAAAAATGATGATATTTTGTTTTGCTGGGAAAATCAGATCTTACTGTAATGGTATTTGCTGCAATAGGGTATACTTTTCTTATGTATTTATTTTATTCAGAGTTTGGCAAACTCTAAATAAAATGAGTCTTTCTGTAATAAATAGAACAGAGAAGGAATGTACATGAAATTACAAATCTCCAAATGATAGCATTTGAAAAGAACCAAATGCAGTTTTCAAGTCTTCAATTGGTCTCTGCCATCTCAAATTAGAGAGTCACATTAGCAAACTCATTGGGAAGCTAAAAGCTAAATAGGCTATAAGTACTTGAATGTTCTCTCCTGATCTGGCAATTTAGTCCCAGGGTCTATATATATAAAGAACTTTTTCATAGGAGAGAGGTTAGAAAACAACAATAATTTTTTTCCAGTATAGATTATGGGATAACTTTGGGGGGCATTTCCCTCAATGAGAGACCATATAGGAAAAAAGCTATACTGATAAGATTCTTTCACTTTTTTACCCCACCTCCCCAGAGGCAGATAAATAAATTTGCTATCAAGTTGTTTCTGAATAATTTTCCTCTTTTTGCCTTTCTTACTAGCCTTGTTTTTGCACTCTACAATAAGACAAACTAGCTTTCTTCATTTGGAGGAATGACCCAGGCTGACCAACATTCACTCCCTTCCTAGTTGTGCTCTTCTTCTTCTATTGCTGCTTCTGCTGCTGTTGCTTCTCCTCCTGTACCTCCTTCTTCCCAATTACGTGTCAATACAATTTTTGGCATTCATTTTCATAAGATTTTGAGTTATAAATCTTTTCCCTCCCCTTCCTTCTCCTGAAGATGGTAGGTAGTTTGATATGCTATCATGTAAAACATATTTCTGTATTAGAGTCCTGAAAGATAAAAACAGATCAGAAAGAAGAAAAACAACCACAAGAAAGAATAAAGTAAGTGAAAAAATATCCACTTCAATCTGCATTCTGAGGCTACCAGTTCTTTATTTGATGGTTGATAGCATTTTCCCTACCGGAGTCCTTTATACTTGTCTGAGATCATTGTAATTGCTGAGAAGAGCTGAGTCAATCATAGCTGATATGATTCCCTCCTTTTTTAATGATATATTTGACATACAGACCCAGTAGCAGTATTTCTGGATCAAAGTATATGCACTTTGGTTGCCCTTTGGGCATAGTTTCAAATTGTTCTCCTTAATGGTTGGATCAGTTCACAATTCTACCAACAGTGTATTAGGTCCCAAATTTTCCCACATTCTCTTCAGTATTTATTATTTCCCTTTTTTTTCTATTATATTAGGTGTGAGGTGGTACCTCAGAGCTGTTTAAATTTGTATTTCCCCAATCAAAAGTAATTTAGAGCACTTCTTTGATTTCCTCTTCTGAAAACTGCTTGTCTATATTCCCTACCATCCATCCATGCAGATCATGCAATGCCGTGCATTCTCAAAAATCTCTACATTTGAAAAATGAGGCCTTTATCAGAAACATTGTTTCCCAGATTTCTGCCTTTTTTCAATCTTGGCTACAAGGCTTTTATTCCTGCAAAAGCTTTTTTAATTTAATATGATTAATATTATCTATTTTATATTTTATAATACTTTTTATATCTTATTTGGTCATAAATTCTTTCCTTCCCCATAAATCTGACAGGTAGACTTCCTTGTTCTTCTAATTTGTTTATGGTGTCACTCTTTATGTCTAAATGTTGTACCCATTTTGACCTTACCTTGGCATATGGTGTGCTCTATTGTTTTCTTTTTTTTTTTTTTTCAGAAGTTTTTGTCAGATAGTGAATTTTTATACCAAACATTGGCTGGGATAAGAACTGGGATAAAAGTCTTTGGATTTATGAAACACTAGATTACTTTGGTAATTGACTACTGTATCTTGTGTATTCAATATATTTTACTGAAACAGAGTGTATTCACTCTATTTCTTAGGCAATACCAGGCAGTTTTGATGATCACTGCTTTATGTTATAGTTTAAAATCTGGTATTGTGGGAAATGAGTGTAAACTGAGAGCGTTTTTTTTTGTTGTTGTTGTTTGTTTTTTGTTTTTTTGTTTTGTTTTGTTTTGTTTCTCTTCCCAGATTATTTTTACCTTGCGAATACAATCCTTCCTTTGCAACAACAAAAACAACAAAATGCAGTTCTGCACATATATATTGTACCTAGGATATACTATAAGATATTTAATATGTATGGGAATACCTGCCATCTAGGGGAGGGGGTGGAGGGAAGGAGGGGAAAAACTCAGAACAGAAGGGAGTACAAGGGATAATGTTGTAAAAAAAAAATTTACCTATGCATATGTACTGTCAAAGAAAATGTTATAATTATAAAAATTAAAAAAAATTATGACAGACATGGCTCTTTTCAACAATGAGGTGCTTCAGGCCAGTTCTAATGGACTTGTGATAGAGAAAGCCATCTGCACCCAGAAAAAAAGTCTATGGGAACTGAATATAGATCACAACATAGGATTTTCACTTTTGTTGGTGTTTGCTTGCTTTTTTGTTTTTTTGTTTTTTAATTTTTTTTCCTTTTTGATCTGATTTTTTTTGTGCAGCATGATATTTGTAGAAATATGTATAGAAGAAGTGCATGTGTTTAACATATATTGAATTATTTGCTGTCTAAGGGAGGGGATGAAGAGAAGAGAAAGAGAAAAAAATTGGGACATAAAGTTTTGCAATGGTGAATATTGAAAACTAAATGTGCATATGTTTTAAAAATAAAATAAAATGTGTGCCTTTCAAAAAAAAAATCTGGTATTGTGAGGCCATCTTCCTTTGTATTTTTTTTTTCATTAGTTTCCTGGATATTCTTGACCTTTTGTTATTCCAGATGAAGTTTGTTATTTTTTTCTAGCTCTAGAAATTTTTTTTGATAGTTTGATTGGTCTGGCAAAAGGCAGAATTATCATCTTTATTATATTGGCTTGGTCTGTTTATAAGCAACTGATATTTTTCCACTTGTTTAGATCTAACTTCTTTTGCATGAAAAGTTGTTTTTGTTTTTTTGTAATTGTGTTCATATAGTTCCTGGACTTCTCTTGGCATATAGATTCCCAAGTATTTTCTTTACAGTTATTTTGAATGGAATTTCTCTATCTCTTGGTGCTTGGCTTTGTTGGTCATATAAAAAATGCTGATGATTTATGTGGGTTTATCTTACACTCTGCAAGTTTGATAAAGTTGTTAATTATTTGACATAGTTTTCTTTTTTTAGTTGATTCTCTAGGGTTCTCTAAGTATACCATCATATCAAAGATATAAAAAATAAGTTCTGTTTCTTCATTGCCTATTCAAATTCTATTGATTTCTTTTTTTCTTTTATAGCTATAACTAACATTTCTAATACCATATTGAATAATAGGGGTGATAATGGGCTTCCTTGCTTTCATCCCTGCTCTTATTGTGAAGGTTTCTAGCTTATCCCTATTATAGATAATGCTTGTTGATGGTTTTAGACAGATACTGCTTATCATTTTAAAGAATGCTCCCTTTATTCCTATGCCCTCTAGTGTTTTTAATAGGAATGGGTGCTGTATTTTGTCAAAATCTTTTTCAGCATCTGTTGAGATAATCATATGATTTCTATTGGTTCTGTTATTGATATGGCCAATTATGTTGACACTTTTCCTAATATTGAATCAACCCTGCCATTCCTGGTATAAAACTCACCTGGTCATAATGTATAATCCTTGTGAGATATTGCTGTAGTTATAATTTTGTTCAAAATTTTCACATTGATATTCATGAGAGAAATTGGTCTATATTTTTCTTTCTCTGTTTTAGCTTTATAGGTATCAGCACCATATTTATTCCATAAAAGGAGTTTTGTAGGCATCCTTCTTTGCCTATTTTTCCAAATAGTTTATATAATATTGGAACAGTTGTTCTTTAAATATTTGGTGGAATTCACTCATGAATCCATCTCCCTGGGTATTTTTTCTTAGAGAGTTTATTAATGGCTTCTTCAATTTCTTTTTTTTTCTAAGATGGAGTTATTTAGGCATTCTATTTCTTGATCTTTTCATCTAGATAATTTATATTTTCATAAATATTTAATGGTTTTGCTCAGATTGTCTGATCTATTGGCATATAATTGGAAAAAATATTTCTTAATAATTGCTTTATTGGTGATGCTGACTGTGCTTCTAACTTTTTAGAATATTATACCTCAACTTGCTATCTCATCCTGGAACTTCCCTCAACAACTTGGGCCTTCTCTCTATAGAAGATCCAGTAACTCCTATGACCATCTCACCCTGAAATATCCCTTTCATGAAATCTTCTCAGGCCTTCATTTTGGAGAGGGACTTGGGTTAGACAGCCTTCATTATTCTTCTGGCTCTGCTTTTGAATTTCTAGGTGCCATAGCCCAGGTCTGGTCAATTTACCCCCATTCCTGTTTTTCAACATCCTTTTATGTGTTGTCTTCTTTCAGGAGAATCTCAAGTTCCTCAGGTAACAGGGAATGTTTTTTTTTCTTTTTTGCTTGTATTGTATTCCCAGCACCTAGCACAGTGTTTGGCATATAATCAATTCTAGTTGTCTATATCCTGCTTCTCTGGAGATTTGGTTGTATTCTCTCTCTCTGGTGATTAAGACCTGGCTGTATTCTTGCCCTCTTCCTTTCTCTTGTCGTCTCACAGGTATCTCAAGTTTAATGCCTTCCTTTTTGTGAGTTAAAATGTTAAGTCATGGATCCACAGACTTTCAGAATCTCCTGATTAGTGTGGCTTTTCTGTATGAATCTCTAAAGCCCAAAAAGGAATCAAGCATGATCTGGGTCAACTATATTAACTCCCTTTGGGGAAATTAAAAATTAAATTTGCATGTTAATTTATGATAATTTAAATTGATTATGACATTATCCAGTAAAGCATTTGTCACTGAGGTTCTCAGAGAAAAATGGGTAAGATGCTGAAAATATCTATTCACCGTGCCTACTCATGAGCCCCCTTCAGACAAATCATGTCAATGAATACACATAATCTACATGAACAAGTTCATATACCCTACACTTATATTTTTTCCCTTTTTATAGCTTTTTATTTTTTGACGCTGTTCTTTGTGTCTTGTGGAGTCTTTAATTTATGTGTGTGTGTGTAATCTCGTTTTTAGGGAGATGATAACTTGGACCAGGCTAACTACTTTCTCTTCTACTTTCTTTTTTCTCCTTCCTGTTCCTTCTCCAAAGCTTGTATTTCTTCTCCCCCTTTTGGATCTTATTTCACTTATTCTAGGTGCTGACATTTTTTCCTTTGACTCTATAGTTGTCATTCTGTCAGTGGCACTCTATTTCTCCTTTTGAAGGTTAATTTTCCAATAATTTTTGAAACTATTTAGTCATAAGTAACGAAAAGCAAATAGTGGGTCCATTGCACTAATAAGAACTGGTTCTCAATTTTGGGTTGTATTCTCCATGATATACAAGGGAAACTGTGCCTCAACAAGGAACTACAATGGAAAAATAAGAGGATAATTACCTTTCAGTGAAGGGAAGTAAGTGGTTGTGTCAACTCAGTAACAACACTATTAGTGTCTCCCAGCTGGGAAGATTCTTATATGTCATTGGCTTTATCATTCTTTATTTTGAACTTCTTTCCTTTTTCCCAGTGCTGGACAATTTTAACGGTGAGAGGTGAAGGATTTCCATTTATGTGTAACTTAGACATCAAATTTTTTGTCTGTTACGAAGTATCCTATTGGACATCCCCTTACTTGTTGGAAAATATTAACCTACATCTACAGATTAAACCTCTGTATTTGGAATCAGAGGACCTGGGTACAAATTATAACGCTGCCATTTATGATTTGTGTGACCTTGTATAAGCAAGTTCCTTAGCTTCTTTGGACCTCAGCCCTTCATCTGAAAACTGAGGGGGTGTAATTTATTTGCCTCTAATGCCCTTTACATTTTTAAATTTTTGAGTCATTAAATACACAGACACATATAGAAATGCAAAACATACCAAAAATTTTGGAATACATATGGTTGAAGATCAACCATTTGTTATCTAATACCTCTGAAACAGACAAACCCAGGAGCATCAAAATATTCCCCAAACCTAAACTGAACAGAGCCAGTATTTGACTTGATCAGGTGTTTAACTTTGTTTGTGGGTCACCATTAGCATTTTACTTGCAATCCGAAAGGCAGAATAAAGGCATTGTTTTTATGCTTTTCTTCCTCCCCTTCCCCTTTCTCCCAGGATAAGCAAAAAATAAGGTCATTCATCAAGGATCCCTGAAGCCATACAGTGCTCTTGGTTTACCCTTCTCCTGGAGAGAGAGATTCCAGAGTCTTGTTAGGGAATACATATTCTGGCTGGTAGTAAATTGGCAACAGTAAAGTTATGATAATCATTCTTTATCCAGAGGGCTCTCAGGATCATCTGGATCTGGGGGTTTTGGATTCATTTTAGAGGAAGACTTGGGGCATTTCTAAGGTGACAATAAAGGCTTCTTGTCAGAATCAACTAATTAGCAATTATCCGGGCAGTGGAAGTGCTTGGTGCATTATTCTATTCAAGGCACATACTGAATTTTTCCATTTATGTGTGTATAGAGAATAATTAATTCCTTTAGAACAACCCGCACAATTTTTACAGGTTGTTTTTTAAAAAAAATAAATTAAAGTTACTACATTTGCAGATTTAAAAACTAAAATCTGTAAAGGCCCCATATATTAAGAGATAGATATATACTAAACAATTTATAGCAGCATTATTTCTAGTAGGAAAAAAAAATCCAAACCTTGGAAATAAAGTGGATACTCATGCATTGGAAATTTTTGTTCCATAAGAAACAATGCATATGAGGAATTCAGAGAAAGTTAGGGGAAAATATATATGAAGTGGTGCAGAGTGAAGTAAATGGAACTAGGAGGAAAATAGACATGATTATGGCAGTGTATATTAATAGAACGCTAAAAGACATAAGATGTGATAAGAGTCTAGCTTAGACATGTAACAGAACTTTTGATCAAACACATGTATGAAACAGTGCTAAGGGGACTTGATTTTTTTTCTGAAGCAATTGGGATTAAGTGACTTGCTCAGGGTCACACAGCTAGGCAGTGTTAAGTATCTGAGGTTAAATTTGAACTCAGGTCTTCCGGACTTCAGGGCTGGTACTTTTTCCACTGCACCAACTAGCTGCCTTGGGGCGTGATGCTTTGAGAAGAGATAGTCCTTTTACTGGCCACTAAGCAGGGAAAAACTGATGGAACCTTCAAAAGGAAATGACTCCCTCCCTGGCTTTCTTCTTGATGAGGGATATACCTAATGATGAGGTCTATACCTCAATACAATTAGGATTAATTGAGGTCTAGTGGCAGGTTTGGGGTACATGGAGTCACATGGAGCTCCCCTACAACCCCTTTGGATTCGGCGCAAGAATACAAAGTTAAATGAGGTCTAGTGGCGGCGAGAGTCCCCTGTAAATGAATTTACAGGCCCAAAAACCTAGATTGATAAAAAGAGGTTTATTGCAGGGTTTGGAAGCAAGGTTAAAGTCTCGTTAGTAAAAGTATAAGATAGAGGAAGAAATGCACCACAAGCGGCGGGACAGAGACTTTGTGATGCAAAGCATCGTTGCTGGCATCTTTCAACTCTCTACCAAGGGATGATTCCCACTTGGCTCTTTTATCTGCTTGAAGGGGCATATGGGTGGAGTTCCAGGTTGATTCCTTGAGGGCCAGAACCCACCAGGTGGGGGTTGGGCTATCTGAGCAGATCATTAGAATAGGGGCTGAAAACCCAAGCCAGCTCAGGTCTGGTGGGGGCTGGGTACAGCCCAAACTGGCTCAGATACGGATCTTTCCCCTTGGAATACAAAAGGCTGGTTTTGACCAGATCTTGAAATCAAAAGTCAGTCCCAAAGGAAGTTGTAGATCAGACAAGGAATCTTAAAGGGGGTTACACCCCCATCATTCTCTTTAGAATTACTGTCTGGCATTTTCAGAGATGACTCAAGCAGGAAGATGAACCCAATCATAGACCTGTCTTGCTAGAAGATGTCCACCATAAGAAGGGAAAGTACAAAGAAAATGACAAATATGAAGTGTTTGTTCAGTAGCATCCTAAAGACTTTATGTTCTGGTATGGATTAATTATTTCCCTCTCAGGGGAAAGCATCATAGTAGTTATAATTTAAGTAACTGAATCTTATTTTAAGTCTTTTTGTCAATGGTCACTCCTCCTCGGTTTTTATTGTTTCTTCTGACTGAAGGAAATAAGTGTCTGTTCCATACCTGAGTACTCTTTTACTCTCTCCTTTGGGGAGACCCTGGACATGGGCCAATACCTAAGAGATAAGAAAATATCCTTTAAGTTGTTTAGATGGACATTTAGCAAATCAGAGTTTCACAAAAGAAGTCTAAGTCTTCTTTTATATGATCAGGCTCTCTCCAGTGCTGAACTCAATCTGAGCACATGTTTGGATAAACAGGGGCCTCCTAGTAGGAAAGGACTGGGTACGATGTCCCAGACCCTTATGTGATTTTTAATGTTAGATACATGATTTTTCATATTGGCTCCAGAGAACTAATAATGAAACATACTTTCATTCCTCTTAGTACAAAATTAATGTACAAAGCATGCAGATTGTAGTCTGGAGTCCTGGGGTTCTAGTCTGGATCATGTATGTAAGGCTCTTCTTATTGGTGGAGAGGAGGATGACTTGACTGCATTCTTTTTTTTTTAATTAATTAATTTTTTATTATAGCTTTTTACCTACAAAACATATGCATGGGTAATTTTTCAACATTGACCCTTGCAAAAACTTCTGTTCCAATTTTTCCCCTCCTTCCCTCCACCCCCTCCTGCAGATGACTAGATTGCATTTTTGTGTTAGGAACAGAAGAAGAGAGACCTTCCTTCCCGACTTGAGAAAGGACACAGGTGCTTCCAGATTGTCTTTTGGGAAAAGTCTGGAGAGAGAGAAAAAAGACTTTGTGAAACAGCAGACGTGTATAGGAGCTGGCACCTCAAAATGCCCCTGATTTCCAGATTACCTCCCTAGAGACTTCAGGGAATTTCTCCTTGAGTGAGAATAGGCACTCCCTAGTCCCAGTGGGAGAGCTTGTTCACTTTGCATATTCTGCATTCTATTCTAATATCTCTGACTTCTTTTAGCTCTCTTTGGTATTTGCATGAGTAAATGAGTTTATTCACCATTCATTATTTGTTATGATCTTTCATGTAACTAGCTTTTGATGAGAAAGAAACAAGTCTTCAGATATAAGTAGTACAACTTCTCCTTATGAGGGGCAGCAACCACAGAATCAGCTGGAACCTAAACATTATTTTTCCTAAACTAACAATATTTAGGCAGACATATGTGATTCTAGTTCAGTATGCCCTCTTTGAGGAGAGCAAAATAGCCAGCTCTTTCTTTGCCCTACTTCCTGCTCCCATTTCAGGCAGGGAGCAAAATCTCCCTTGAAGGGTATGGGTGTGAGATTCCCTAAAAGATCCTTGCAAACCACGTTTAGACAAGACTATGTGACATCCACGTATCCCACATAAACATCACACACACACACACACACACACACACACACACACACACACACATACACACATACACACATGCCTTACAATGGGTATTAGCAATAGTTGTGATGTCAGTTTATTAAACTTTTTTTTTTAATAAGGGAGATAATATGATGAAGCTTTCATTTGGAAGTAATAACTGTATAAAATCTAACGAATCATTATTTGTAGCGAGCTGTTGTCTCCAGAAGCTGCCAGATCACTCTCTGGGAAGAGATCTGCTGTGTCTACTCAAATCTTTCAGACAGATTCTTCTTCCTGTAGTAAACCATTGTCTCCAGGCAGTTGCTGTTAACTCTTGTCCAGAGAAGTGACTTCCCTTCCTGCAGAGAGCTGCATCAAGCCAGATGTAGTGCAGAGTCTTCTTCTATCTCTGGGTGTCCTCTCTTTTATCCTCCCAGAGAATGGGCGTGGGATAATGCAAGGGCTTCTGGGAAGAACCACTTCAGCCAATGAGCTTGCTCCTTCTATCAAGTCAACCTGAGTTCTCACCTTGTAATTGTCCAGACAACCTGAATTCTCACCTTGTCACTATCCAGACAACCTGAGTTCTCACCTAGTAATCCTAACAGTTATTAAAACATTAAACAGAGGAGTTAACTTCCATAGCCAGAGGGCTGACATTGTTAAGGTGGATTACAGGGTGAGACCTTTTATCTCTCTAGTTCTAGTCCCTTGGGGAAATCAGTGGCTGACCTTGAAATTCAAGAAACCCCAAGTACTTAGAATTGTTCTCTCTAAAATAAACATGATTCACAAGCTCAGATCTGTAGCAAAAGGCAACTAGAATAAAATGCTGAAGCTCTGTTGTCAGTTTCGGGTGGCTGTCATTGATTGGTATTTTTGATTGTCCTAGTAAATCATATGCTCCTGCCATTAAGACTTCTACATAGCATTTGGAGCTCATTCATTCTATTGATTCCATACCACTGACTGGTTTACTGCTCTAATTTTGGTTACCTATGTGACTTGTAAGAACTTACAACCTCTTATAGTCACACTGATTGGAATGCAATACGTTTTTGCCATGAAAGCAAATTGTACTGGTATAACCTATTGATTTTAGTTAATGAAAAACTTGTTACTATCCTTTCTTATAACAGATCATTGCTGAGATTTTATAACTTTAGAACGATAGAATTTTCTTTTAAATGAAGGGTCCTGGTTGGGGGGGAGGCAAATAGAAAATCGGGGCAGAAGAACATGATGTTACTGTAAAAAATAGTAGAGCAACTTTATCAATATCATATCAATTGAATATAAATTACATGCAGTTGAATAAAACACTAACAAACCAGGCTCAATAATTCAACAATTAGAATATCAAACGGATATTCTAAAATATCCATTTTAGGATTTCTAGTAGAGGAGGGGAATATCTCTGCATAGATGCTACGTTGAATTTGTCATGCTTCTTCAAGAAGGTTGTGTGCAAGTTGCAACACATGGTAATATACAGCATAGACCTGAGCAGGTTGATGTAGTTTTAAAAGAGACAGTAGTCTCAAGAATTCCAGCAATATTGCTGAGTGAAAGCTTGCTTCCCCACATAGTTAAAATGGGACTGATGAAGTAAAAGAATAACACAGTGAATTAGGTGAGCTAAGAAAATAATTTGTGAGAAATCACAAGTGAAAGAACTTGGTGATAGTTGTACAGGGCTGTGAATTAAGTATGAGGAAGGAAAGAATAAATTTGTGCTTTTTATATTTTATAATAGCTTTTTATTTTTCAAAATATATGTAAAGATAGTTTTAAAATTTTGCAAAACCTTGTGTTCCAAGTTTTTCTCATTCCCTTCTCCTCTGCCTTCTCCCTTAGGCAACAAGTAATCCAATAGAGGTTAAACATATGTGATTCCTCTAAATATATTTCCATATTCATCATGCTGCCCAAGGAAAAATCAGATCAAAATGGGAAAAAAAAACACAAGAAAGAAAAAAAAAAATACAAGCAAGCAAGCAAACAAACAATAACAACAAAAGGTGAAAATAATATGCTTTGATCCACATTTGGTCTCCATAGTTCTCTCTCAGTGAGGATGGTTCTTTGCATCACAAGTTTATGGTATCATCCCATAGTTGAAAAGAGCCAAGTTCATCACAGTTGATCATTGTACACTTTTGTTGTTACTGTGTACAGTGTTCTCTTGGTTCTGTTGTGCCACAGTCTCCTTGAGCTGTTCTACCTCAGTTTCCCTGTACTAGTTTCCCTTATTGTCCTGAGTTTCCCTGAATTGTTCAATCTCAGTTTCCTTAACTGTTCTGCTTCAGTCCCTTAAGTTGTAAAACCCTCCTAGTTCATTAAGACTGAGGACCATTTGCTCTAAGGTTATAAATTGTCAATGGGATATGAGGAGCAGATCAGACTTTCTGGCTCCTAGCTCCTTCTGCCCCCAAGAATTTATGACACTCACCCTCTAAAATATTCCAAAAGATAAGACTATCTCGGATACTTCACTGACATCTTTACTTCTGTTATTCAAACAATCCTGACTCTGGCTTTTAGTAGGAATTTACATCCTCTCCCCCCCACCCCCCATCCTGACAGAACCAAGCTGTTCTAACTTTTCCTGCTCTTCTTCTTTTCTTTGTCTGAAAAGATATAAAAGGATTTATCATTCCCCCATTCATTACTGGATATTTTGAGACGAGAGTCCTGTCCAGTCAATTAAACTCTCCAATTAATAAGATATTAAAAACTCTCTAATCTCTATCTTGCCTCAGTTTCTCCAGCATTACAGTTCTATTCACTTGACTTAGCATCAGTTTATGTAAGTTTTTCTGAAGTTAACCTGATCTTGATTTCTTATAGAACAATAATATTCCATTGCATTCATATGCCATAACTTATTCAGTTATTCCCCAACTGAGGTTCATCTATTCATTTTCCCAGTCCCTTGCAACAAAAAGGGCTGCCACAAACATTTTTGCCCATGTGGGACCCTTTCCCTCTTTTATGATCTCTTTGAGATAAAGACCCAGTGGAGACATTGTTGGATCAAAGTGTATGCACATTTTGATAGCTCTTTGGGCATAGTTCCAAATTGCTCTCCGGAATGGTTGACTCAGTTCACGAGTCCACCAACAATACATTAGTGTTCTAATTTTCCCACATCCCCTTCAACATTCATCATTATCTTTTTCTGTTATCTTAGTGAATCTGAGAGGTGTGAAGTGGTACCTCAGAGTGATTTAGAGCATTTTAAAATATGAATAAAAATTACTTTAATGTTCACACCTAAAAGTTGTTCATATCCTTTGACCATTTATCAATTGGAGAATGACTTGTATTCCTATAAATTGGAGTCAATACTCTATGTATTATAAAAATGAGGCCTTTATGAGAAACTCTGGATATAATTTTCCCATTTTTCTGCTTTTTCTGATATTTCATCTGCATTGGTTTTGTTTGTTCAAAAACTTTAAAAATTTAATATAATCAAAATCATCCATTTTGCATTTCATAATATTCTCTACTTCTTTTTTGGCCATAAACTCCTCCCTTCTTTACAGATCTGAGAGGTAGACCTATCCCTTGTTCTCCTAATTTGCTTATGCTATCACCCTTTATGTTTAAATTATGAACCCATTTCAACCTTATCTTGGTATAAGTATTGGTTAATGCTTAGTTTCTGTCATACCACTTTCTAGTTTTCTCAACAATTTTGTGAAATAGTGAGTTCTTATCC